>NC_048303.1:97927848-98126694 GCF_013100865.1 Trachemys scripta elegans
CATAGGGGAGAGATTGCATAGTTCCGGAGCCCGCCCCCCCAGCGCTGCGCCGCCGGAGCGCCCCCCCCCGCAGAATGCCGCGCTCCCCCCGCCACCCCTTACCAGGTGCCGCCCCAAGCATGTGCTTGGGTGCCTGGTGCCGGCTCTGTTGATGGAGCTCCCCATTCCCTTCAGATGCCCATTGATCTACTGGATTTAAGTCCATGCACTATATGGACTATGCAATCTCTCCCCTATGAGGGAAACATTAAGTTACAAGCTTCCGATAGTGATGCTCAGGGAGTTTCCTGAGCCTTCTGTCTCTTTCCATAGGAGTTACCAGAGGAATATGTGATATAATCCTATATTATTAAATCTAATTTTAATCACTATTTAGGACACTTTAAATATGACCAAGAAGCTCCAGCTGTTGTCTTTTAGATCAGGGGTTCTCAACCTTTTTCTTTCTGAGCCCGCCCTCCTCCACCCCCCCCCAACATGCTATAAAAACTCCACAGCTCACCTGTGCCACAACAACTGGTTTTCTGCAGATAAAAGCCAGGGCTGGCATTAGGGGGTAGCAAGCAGGGTAACTGGGGCACTGTGAAGCTAAGTTGCTCAGGGCCCCAGACTTCAGCCCCATGCAGTGGGACTTTGGCTTTCTGCCCTAGTCCCCAGCAAGTCTAACACTGGTCTTGCTTGGCGGACTCCCTGAAACATGCTCGTGGCTCCCCGACCACTGGTTGAGAACCACTGTCTTAGATTGTAAACACCTCAGGGCAGGAACTCTCTTGTTGCGGTTTATAGAATGTCTAGTACAGTGGGACACTGGTTTGGGTGCATAGGGGCTACTGCTGGGCAAATAATAATCACCATGGTTGCTCTTTCAGTGATCTGCAGTAGACTCATTTTCCAATAGACTGAAAAGTGTCTACCTGAATTTCTGCATTGCTCCTGTTCACTTGCACTGTATTTATCTAATAGTGACACTCTCTCAACACTTAGGAACAAGCTGCCCTAGTCCCTAAATCAAAATACTGCTCCTCTGCAAATGTCACCTTCTTCTCTGACAAAATTTGCATTTCATTCTTTTTTGGTGCTGTATATTCTCTTGAGTTTCACTTAAAGGAATTATATAAATCCTCAAGCTAACTGTGCTGATAGTCCCTGCTCTCAAGAGATTACAATCTAAATCAGTAGTTCTCAACCTGTAGCGGTTCTCAACCTGCAGGCCGTGAGCCACTTGTGACCCAATCAGCACACAGCTACAGCCAATGTGACATCCTCAGGGCCATACAGGTAGTTTATATGTTGTGTAGATGCAGCCCACGTAACACAGAGACTTGCATTTGCAGCCCATAGATTGAGAACCACTGATCTAAATGGATAAGTGAGACTAAAGGTGGGAAGGGAAATGGAAGCAGTTACTAGGTGACCTTGGGCAAGTCACCTCACCTCTGAGTTAGTGACAGAGCTGGGAAGGA
Source organism: Trachemys scripta elegans (assembly GCF_013100865.1). Taxonomy (NCBI): domain Eukaryota; kingdom Metazoa; phylum Chordata; order Testudines; family Emydidae; genus Trachemys; species Trachemys scripta. Next base: position 97,929,312 of record NC_048303.1, read on the forward strand.
CCTAAGTCTCCTGAGTCCAAATCTAATGTCCTCTCTCTCCTGGGCTACACTACCTCTCAGTTAAGGAGTTAAACACAACTCTTCTAGCCCTGGTGGTTCCTTGAGGTACTCCAGTCCCTCCCTATTCCCCCCAGGCTCTGAGAGTGGCACAGATCATTATTTGCTTCTGGACAATATCCGCTCAGCTGTGCTGGTCGGCAAGAGAGGGGGAAGAACCAAGGTTCCATCCATTCTCTGTCCAGCCCCATGCTCTGTGCAGGAAGTAAATGGGTATGCAGCCACCACTTACTCCTATGTGCAAGGACCAAAGTCTGAATAGCTCACATGGGGTGTAAGAATACTTACTCCCTAGCATGGGAATGTAGCCCAAGTCACAATACAGCCCAGAGCTCTTACTGAAGCAATATACACCATGTGGGGGAGGAGCACATAGATAAATAAGAGAGCCCTTTCCACCCTAGTAGTGGTTTCACAGAGGAAGAAGTGCAGTTTTATGGCACATTGACACTCAAGCTGGAGATGCAATTTCCAGCTCAGTTAGACACACTAGTTTTGACTGAGCTAGCACACTAAAAATAACAGTGTAGGCACGGGCAACAGGACAGGCTGGTTGCCCCAAGTACAACCCTGCCTGGAATCCTAGCTATGTACATGGATGACTAACCCATTCCACCGCTTGTTCCACTGTGGTTACATGGATATTTTAGCAAACTAGCTTAATCAAAGTTAGTGCACGTATATCTACCTGAGCTGGAAATTCCATCCATAGTGTGTCTATAAATGCTGCAGAGTGCAAGGGTGGGTGAGTGGGTACAGCTGGCAAGGTCAGCAGCATTTGACACCTCAGAGTATGAGAGTCTGGGTGGAACAGAGCATGGATGCATCACCTTCCCTGTGCACTATCAAGCAGTGGCAGCATAAGGAGGAGCAAACGCGACACCTGTCTATGGATACAGCAAATGTTAGTACCCTGAAAGCATTATGCCTTACAGAGAAAGGGACCATATCCACTCCATCTTAGGCCACACTCCTGCTTCCCACCTCCACATGCAGCTCAGCCTCTTATGCCCAATAAGATAGATCTTTGGACCAGATTTTCCACTTAGTCACGCAGATATGAAACAGAGTAACTCCACTCTTAGTTTACACCCCATGTAACTGAGGCCTGGTCTACACTGGGGCATGGGAACAATCTAAGTTACGCAACTTCAGCTACATGAATAACGTAGCTGAAGTTGACGTATTTAGATCTACTTACCGCGGTGTCTTCACTGCGGTAAGTCGACAGCTGACACTCTCCTGTTGACTCTGCCAGTCCTTCTTGCCCTGGTGGAATACCAGAGTCGATGGGAGAGCGCTCGGTGGTCGATTTATCGCGTCTAGACTAGATGCGATAAATCGACATCCGCTGGATCGATCGCAGCCCATCGATCCAGCGGGTAATGTAGACAAGCCCTGAGTGTAGAATTTGGCCACTGTGTTTTTAAGATAACATCTCTCACTGGATTGAAAAAGTTGCCCCTACCATTAATTGCAATGAGTATTTTGTACTTTCCTCATATTGTGGTATGTTACACGTTAAAATAGCAACTGGCAAGCTGCAATATCTGGTGAGATGCGAAGAGACCTATTAATGGAATTAGTCTCCTAAATGTTTTACTGTGCTAAACACACTAGGAAACTAAACTCTGCCCTAAAATGCAGTACTGGATCATTGTTGAATGGTGTGAATTAAGTCCCAAATAGCAAAGAAGTCTGGGGAGCAGTCCTCTATTAAAAAGAGACCTTCACAGTGCTATCTGTTTTATGGAAAATATCTAGGAACACCCTGAGTGTTTGTAGTGGAATAAGAAAAATCTCCCTTGTTTTTGAGAGCTCTTTAACAAAGGCTCATTTTGTTACAGAGTTTTCTTAACCCTTGCTTTTGTGGGAGTAAATCAGACCTTGAACAGTATTTAAATGTAATTTCTCACATAATATCTAAGCCTGCTTTTTAAACTCAAGTAGCAATTTAGTTACCTGGACTTTATTAGATAGTCCTGCTTCAAACCTCACCTCCTATTTGAACACAGTTTGTCTTTCATTTCAATCCAGTTTCAATGACTCAATCCCTCCTGCTAGACTAGAATATGGTAATAGAGACAATTATGTCATTGAGCATGCAGCACAGCTCTCAGGTTAAGGTTTCACACCTGGGTGTCATTATTCTCTCCCATATCAATTTATTATTTAAGGACTTATTATTTGAAAGCTCTTACAGTGCTCTGGCAATTAGAGTAGCAGAGATTCTGTCTGCATTAAGTGTATTTATTTTGCTTTCCTAGCTTTTTATGCCAGAATAATTAAATCCCTTTTTAATGTAGCAGTAACAAGACGGTTTTGAAACTGGCCAATACTGCCCAGATCCTTCTAATCACCATCAAAACAACTCCGGTACTAACATATATATGCGCATCTGTATTACAGACACACAATATTGTGGTATACAGATGTTATTAAAACACAGCTACGTATTTCAGTTTTATTCACAATTGGTAATACAAACTGACTTTTCCGCATCTCATAGCAAAAGTACTGCAGTCGGAGTGTGGATAGTTACAAACTAGCTAACCAGTGGAAAAAATGTTCAATGAAATAAGCTGAAAAAAGGAACAAAATCCATCCAGCTTTAGCAGCACTAATACATATGGTATCTTAATTATGCTATCTATAGTACATTACCAAAACCTAGAACTCTGTGGCATAGCCCGTAAGACAGCTCAAGCACTAGACACATACCAAACCTGGCTGATGACAGTTTTTCCATTTAAATGGAATGGACACAAAAACACTATTTACCCAGTATTAATATGATGAGGCTGTAAACAGCATAATGACTTGTCTCTTTTCTCAAGAACATATTTACATCTGTTATTCCAAAACAAGCTTCTCCTTTATTGCTCCTGGAAGATTAAAGTTGCTACCTAAAAAGAAAAAAATTAGAAGGCACATCTTGAAATATATAAAATACATCTGGAGTCTTGTTACTTGTTTGTATACAGGAAAGAAACACACATGTGATGTGCTGAGGACTGTGTTGCAACTGTAACTTGTCACTTTGGGTACATCTACACTGCACGTCTTTATGGTGGCATGTAGAGTACATAAACTGCACGCCCCCTTATCATCATCATCATGTTCCTATTACGCCGCTGGCATTTAGGGCAGTGACAAAGACACTCCACTCCTGTCTGTTTCTGGCAAGTCTTTCCCCAGCTGTACCCCAGGTTTTTCAGCTCGGCTTCCACAGCTCTTTGCCATGTTGTTTTCAGGCGACCTCGTTTTCGCTTGCCTTCAGGTGTCCATCTTATTGCTACTCTGGTGATGGAATCAGTTTCCATCTGAAGCACATGACCGATCCATCTCCAATGCCTCCTGGCAGTGATGGTGCTCATATCCTCTTGGCTGCACTGTGTCAATAGACCTTGGTTTGAGATTGTTCTGGGCCAAAAGATACGAAGGATTTTTCTGAGGCAGGTTGTATGGAATGAAGACAATTCGGATATGTCATATTTTCTCACTCCCCAGCATTCTGCATTATAAAGTAGTGTTGAAAGTACGCAGCTCTGATAAATCTTAAGTTTGGTTTTGGGGTTGTATTTTGATGATTTCCAGACTGTATTTAAGCTCCTGAAGGTGTTCCTGGCTTTATTGATTTTGTTCCGGATGTCCTGGCTTGTTTCACCATCCTGGCTGATGGCGCTGCCCAAGTATGTGAATGTTTCTACAAAATAATCCTTTATTTGTAGTGGTGATGGTGAGGCAATATTAAAGGTCATGGTATCTATTTTATTGTGGATGATTTTCAGTTCAATTTGCTGGCTGAATGCATTGAGTAGAGTTGTTTTTTCTTGTATATAGTGTTGGGTATGTGATAGGAGAGCAACATCATATGCAAAGTCCAGGTCTTCAAGGAATGAGAAGAGTGTCCATTTAATGCCTCTTGGCATGTCTTCTATTGTACACCGCATTACTCAGTCAATACAATCTCTTCAACATTGCCAGACATGACACACCCCTGGAGTATTCCTGTTTTGACTTCAAAACTGAGCTCCCTGTTATCAGCACTGCATGTAAAGTTCAAATAGAAGCTTTTGATGACGTTGATTATATGAAAAGGAATTCCATAAACCCACAGAATGCGCCATTGGCTGGTCCTGTGAATGCTATCAAAAGCCTTCTTAAAGTCTATGAAATTTATGTAGAGTTGCCACTCTACAAAACATAATAGATCAGTACTTAGAGTGAAGATCTGGTCTGTGCATCCACACCCTTTCCGAAAACCAGCTTGCTTTTTTCTGAGAACACGATCAACTGCCTGATATATGCTGGACTATGCTCTTACACAATACTTTGCTTGGCACAGATAAAAGTGTGATACCACGCCAGTTATTACAATCACTGAGAGTTCCTTTCTTTGGTATCTTCACTATAACCCCATTGGTCCACTCATCTGGCACTTTTTCCCCTTTCCCAGACTGATGTAAATAGAGGGGTCAGGATAGATGCTGCTAATTTAGGATTTACCTTGAACAATTCTGGATTCAAGTTATTCTTGCCAGGAGCTTTCCCTTTTTTTAAGGATTTGATGGCTTGAATGATCTCTTCTTTAGTTGGGATGTCTTTGTTGATATCAAGATCTTTGTCTTCCTCCTGGAGGTTTGCTTCCTCTTTAGGTAGCTCCCTGTTCAGCAATTCTTTGAAATGCTCTGTCCAGCACATTTCTTATTCTTTTTCGGTTGTTAGTAGGCGTCCTTCTTTGTTTCTGATGAGAGTGTTTGTTGGTGTCTGCCATTTACCACTGATAAGCTGTGTCATTTTGTAGACGGTTCCTTGTTCACCACGAGCAGCTGCATCCTCTGCTTCTGTTGCCAGATTATCAGTATAATGCCATTTTTCGGCTCTCACAAGGTGTTTAACCTCCCGGTGTGCCTTGCCATACTGCTTGTGGTATTTGTCCTTTAGCTTCTGGGATTGTGTGTCTAAAACTCCTTCCTTCTCTTCTGCCTGTAGCCTAGACAGGCTTCACTGCTCTGTTTATAAATTGCTGTTACTTTAACTGCAGAACGAAGGCTTTCTGTATTTCAAGGTACTTTAGCTTGTCAATATCATAATGTCTATGTACCTTGTTTGGTGGACCCACACTTCTCAGTTTTAGCTTGATGGAGGCTGTCACAAGGTGGTGGTCACTGCCAACATCTGCACCCCTTTTCACTTTCACATTTGTCAGTGAGCGTCGCCATTTGCCATTGATCATGATATGGTCAATCCGGCTCTTATCTCTGCCATTTGCAGAGCACCATATCAGCTTTTGAATTTCACAAATGTTCAAATAGGGTTCTGCCAATGACTAGGTAATTCATATTACAGAAATCAACAAGCCTTTCTCCATTTTCATTCATAGTGCCACACCCATGTCTTCCCATTGCTCTGTCATTGTTTGGGTTGTCCTTACCGACCTTGACATTCAGGTCTCCGATAGTTAGGTCGTGGTGTGGTACTCTCTCTAACTCTGCCTGTAGTGTAAGGTAGAATTTGTTCTTTACTTCTCCATCACTGTCATTTGTCGGAGTATAACACTGAATCAGGGTGATATGTTTCCCTTTCAGTCTGCCCCCCTTAGCATATGTATAAATAGCTGAGTAAATGGTGAGGCACTGCTTAGGCAAGTAAAGACATGCATGAACCATTTGGGTATGTACCCTACATGGCTCTCTACCTGCCCAAGCATTGCCTTCCCCATCTACCTACTACCTGTAGCAGCATAGTGTCCCACTGCCTCCCCCTGTCAGAGCATTTCACAGCCATGTGTAGCTACAGACTGCAGTGTGGATGCAGTCTGCCTTTCACTGTGGCAAGTAGCTACACATACCCTATACAGCACCACCAGTTGTATGCAGTGTAGACATACTTTTTAAGAGTATGGGAGGAGAGGGGGTGTTTCCTGGTCATGCTTGCAGGTTAGGGGGCTCTGTTGCAAAGTGTGCAATGATAGTTAGCATGGAAAAAGCCAGTTAAAAACAAGACAGGGTGAGCTGTGCTTCTCTGATTTAAGGAGCTGCGTGCATCTCTTTCTGTATTGAACTCCAAGAAATAAAGTAATGTTGCATTGCAACCTTTCAGCAAGAGAATTTATATTTTATCTAATTTCTCTGTGTGCAGAGCAACATACACACATCAACAAATTCAGAAGTTATGCATACTATAGTGTAAGTTACACGTGAGTAAGCAGGAGTTATCTAAACTCCCTTTCAATTAGTAAGTGTAACTAACTTAATGAGTAATTTACATCATACTATGGGGCAAACCAAACAAAAGACTGTAGACTGTAGCAGAAACAGCAGCACACAACACCTCCCATGTTAACACACACTGATCCCTTTTGCATTTACCTGTCAATAATTCACATTTATTTACTGGTGTTTATCAACTTATGTCATCTTACATGTCACCTCTGAAACAGGGTAAATGCATATTTATCTCTACAATGTACCCAAGCTAGATTGATATCTATTTAGTTATTAAATATGCTTGTATTTTGTCTTTTGTGCTTTGCATTTTATGCACATATAGTAAAATGCTCAATAAAATACTATTCAAATAAAAGAGGAGGCAAGAGAGAAGTGAAAATTAGACAAAGGATGAGGAAAGCATACAGTGCCCAGTCATCCTCTCCTAATCCAGGAAAGGGCAAAATGAATTCCTAAAATTATTTGAGGTTCGCTCTCATGAAGCTCACCATTCCATGCTCCCAAACCCAGTTGTTACCTGATTTTGATCTTCTACACTAGAAGAAGTGGAAGGAATATCTGGCTCACACAGTATGGTTGCGGCTGGAAGAAAAGTCAGACAGATTGCAAAGGCTGAAGGAGAAGACAAACAAACAAACAGGACGAATGTTCTGACGGCTTACATCCCCAAATATTCTCCTTGGCATGTAGCTGCACAAACTTACAACACAAAAGTGGACCCACACAGAAGACAGGCAAACTCTGAAAAGAGTGTGATCTGAATTAATCGGGAATGGATCAGAGCAAATCAAAAATACTTGGTATGCTATTCCGGAAACATAACTTACTACAGGACTGGGATGGAAAGTTATTATGCTACTTAGAGGAGCATTAACCTGATGTCAGAAAAATCTGCACTTCAAGTCATGAAAATATAGCTCTTTCAATCAATGTCTAAGCATACAGGAGCTAGCCAGAAATGGTGTGTGTTATGTGACCTTCATCTCAGACAGCAAGGGTCTTAGAATAGTTCCCTGCACATTTCCATATGTAAAGAAGGCCCCTTACTACAGGTTTCACCACTTCATGCATTATAGTGCAGTGCTCCAATCTTCCTTAGAAGTGTATCAAGTTTATCTCTTCAGTGGTGCTGCTAGCCATGCTCACTATTATGTATTACAACCATATTTTGTCATGACTGAATGGCAGCCATTTTAGTTTTACAGCCCCTGTCACCGTGCTAAGTTCTGACATGACATGTAATGACATACAGTACCAAGAAACTGAGCAGTGTATTTGTGGGGTTTTGTTTGTAAGTGTCGCAGCCCTTTCTCAGACATCTTGCAACAGAAGGCAGCATGTGGTAGACAAAGGGCAGCATCAAAAGTAATGGCCTTAAAATTTTATTCTGGGAAGCATCTGGCTCACTGACATTTAGAAGTGGGCTTCCAGCAGTTTTATTTTGGCAGTGCACAAGACCACCATAGTGCAGAGCAAATAGTTGAGACAGAGCATGAGCTGGAATAAAGCAACAACCAACCCAAACCTCAAAATGAACCTGACTGAAGGTCAGAAAGACTGGGTTTCTCTCCCACCATCCCTCACTCATTAATCTGTATTGAAAAGGAGTCTTATGTAAAAAGTTTTGAGAAACAAGGCTAAGTTTTGAGTCCGTACTTTTGCCTAAGTGAAGTTTTTGTGGGAGATTTTCAAAGGCACAAAGAGCAGGTAGGCACTCAACTCCCATCGACTGTCAATGAGAAAGGATACCTTACTCCTTTCTACTCCCAGCATTAACAGATGTATTGGAAGGGCTGCACTAATAATATATATAGGTATCATAGGAGAGGGGTAGGCAAGCCACTCAGAAGACATTTATTCTCCACCCTTTATTCAGATAATGGTGGTAATTGTAGAGGTAAAGGCTGAATTACATGAGTGGAACAATTCCCTTAATTCACACTTTTCTGACAAACAGATTATAGACTGTATAAAAATGACGACACACAGGGAGCTTTTATACATTTCAGATATTTTTGGTTTGTGAAGGCACTTAAAAATAATTATTCCCTTCCCCAGGTGTTGCTAAGCAGACCTATAGTGGGCACCATCTATTTCAACATGAGTAGATTAAAAAGAATTGCACACATCAATGAAATTAGGGAATCAGAGACATGGAATTGGCAGCATAACATAAATTAGTTATCTCTGAGGAAATCCATGTTATTGAACCTCACTAAAAACAAAACCCCAGTAAGCTTAAGTCCTCCCTAGAATCAAAATTTAAAAGGCAATACACAAAAATGAATAACCACGAAGCAATAAAACCTTGAGCCACAAGAATTCTCTTCAGATACTCTGCTTTAAAAAAAAAAATACAGTTTGAGTTGCCATAGACTTAGCTGGTTGCACAATATAATCATTACTTGCACTGGGCAAATAGTACCAAAATAAAACAAACAAAGTCTTCATGAACATACGTTTGAATAAAACATATTCACTGGTTTAACAGGACTTGTGATCCTTTTTATTCACTTACAGAAGAAGTCATACAAATATAATATATTGAACAAGCTGTTCACTGCAAATAGTTAAATAGTTTGCCTATCTCTATTCATGGCTGAGGATACAGCTGTACAAAGCATTTAATAGCTTGGATTTGTAAACCCAATCTGGGGCTGGAACCCGCTAGGGTGTGGTGGGTTTCTCAGCGTCAGGGTAGACACCAATTCCTGGAGGAGATGGAATGACCAACTCATGGGCTAAAGGCTGAATAGTTGGATCTGAGATTGGATGATCCATTTGTGTCTGGAGATGCAAGAGACAAAGGGTGAATGTCTTTGATATGATAGGCTACATGAGAAATTGAACAGAAACTCCTGAAGAAGTAGACTGTGGTAAGACTATTACTCAGCATAGGATTTCAGTTAGGAAAATAAGTGTTCTTTAGTTTTTGATAAGGTTTATAAAAGTTTACTATCTCTGATAAAATTTTCTTGCATTTAATTATTTTGAAGTGTTTATGTTATGGTAATTGCTCTTGAACACCTGGTTCGTTCTTGCTATTTTGTTAATACTTAGTCCACAGTTTTTGTAGACTTCCAATTAATTCATTTACAATTTTGCTGCGTTTTTTTTTTATCTGCAAGACAATCACCAGAAAGGCAAGACATTTAAGTATAATTTGACCACCACTGAAACAAGCTATTAAATATATTGGGTAAATTCCTGTCCCCGGTGAAGTTAATTGGAGTATTGCCATTTACTTCAGTGGGACCAGGTCTTCATCCATAGCATCTTTTAGATTGGCACATTATTTAAACTAAAATAAACAAACCTTTTAGAAAGAAATCAGGGAATTAACCCTTATCCCGGAGACTGTCATATGACAAGAGTAAGTACTGATTTCATGGCAGTTACTTTTATTCAACCCACACCTCTAAAAATAATCCTCCCACCCCAAATTCACTTGTTATGCATGGCTAATAGGTGTATACTAGAGACTGTGACAGTAGGACTAAAATCTGTCGCTCCTGAGCAGGACTTACACACTGAAAAAGGGAGAAATGAGAAATTTGCATCATGTTTCTGAAACACAGCGAGTAGAGAGTGACAAGATTTACTTCAATTGGGCTCACTATTATTATTTATTGAATGCAACAGTTTGCTTGGTGTTGTATGTCTACCGGGCATCATGCCCCTTGGCCTGAAGAGCTGTCAAGACACAGACAAAATAGTTCTCAAGCTTATAGTCTCTTACACAAGGGGATTCTGATGCACTTCAGCATCATCATTAGTATTAATATCAGAGCTGGAATTATTCATTGTCCAGAGCCAGAAGGAAGAATGGGGCCACTAGGATCATTTAGTTAAAGGACGTCCAAACTATCAGTGCAGCCTTCATTTGAGCAAATTGCCAAGAACCTAAGGGCTGCCATTTACCAAAACAGACACATCTGCAGTCACACCCTCATCTTTAATATATAGCCACAGTATGCATTTCTCTATCTGGATCTGCCAGCATGGCCCACCACCGGAGACTACAAGTCCCCAGCATGTAATGGCTCACCATAGGTCTCTTAATTGCTTAAGTCACAACTATTTTTATTTGAACCACAGAATTGGAAAACATTTGTTTCCAACACAACTACTCAGTTTGGAAATCCAATTTTTCTTCAAGTTCCAAGTAAAATATCCTCCTATACACGACACATTTCAGTACATTTTTCTGTTTCAATGCATAAATCTAACACTCACCAAATGAACAAACTATAGCAATACTAAAAAATAAAGAAAAACTGCAAAAATGTTTAATCTGCAACAAACTCCATGGGATACACTAATATAGACTTTTATTTTTAAACAAATGGCAAGTAGCTATCAAAAAACTTTGGTTCATATTTGCTGGGCAGCTTGGATTTCTCTGGTGTGCAGTAAGATCAAATTCGACACTGCACTACATCATTCAGATAAACAAGTTTTGTGACCTTACATTTCCTGTCTGTTCTCATCCATATTCACTTTAAGAGCCAAATCTAATACATTTATTCCTAGCACTGGTACTTTCAGAAATCCTTATTTAGAAAACAGTGATGCCCATGAAAACAGGTAACATTAAATACATTTTATTTTAATCTTTTTAAGAGTCCACACTCCTGCTTTAAATGTTATGCAAAATAATCCTTTTTAAAAATAATATTTATTACTATACTATTCCTTTGGACGTTCTTATAATCCATATGGATGTCACTTTTTTTTTTTTTTTTTTTTAAAAACACACTATTACTGAGCTGTTGACCTCTGTGATATGCTGTGGCAATGAGATCTATAGGCTAATTGTGTGTTGACTGAAAAATATTTCTTATCAATTTTGAATTTTCAACCTTTCAACTTAATTGAATGTCCCCTCATTCTTGAATTATGAGACAGGGTATAGAGAAATTCCTGATTTACCTTCTCAGTTTAATTTGTTATTCTGTATACTATTATCATGTCTCTTATTCATCTCTGTCTGATAATTAAGCAGGCCCAGTGTTGTCTCTCTTTCTTCCTATGAGAGTTTTTCTATGACTTTAGTCAATTGACATCTATCTGTGAACCCTCTCTACTTCTGTTATATGGTAACCAACCAAAGAACAGGAAGAAAGGTACAATGATCAAAAACTGAACAAACACAGAACAAGAAAAGTTTGAACCCCAGCAACAAAAGTATGGAGAGGCACAACAACAAAGGAACACAACAATGAAAGCAGAGGAGAGATTGCTTGACAATAGTACACAAGAAGAGGAGAGGAGAGGACAATCATCAAAAAGGCAAATCACCATAAAAAAACCCAAAAAGGTTAGTTTTGTTCAAAGTCCCCATTCAAAATATTTGAAAAAATAGTTTTTAAAAAAATGTTCATCTTTATTTTTGCAAAAAAGTCATTTTTCCACACAAAATAAATAGATTAGTCAGAATTTTTCAAACCATTTAAGCTTTGTGGTTGCTCTAACTTACTCTTTTCCCCAATCCCAGGAATGGAAACACTGAGAATTTGGATGCAGATCTTTAATATTAGGCTACAGATGTCGGTCTGCACAGCTAAATTGGTTGGGGGAGTGGGGGTGGAGAGTTGTAATATCTGTTAATAAATTCCTAGTTCCCTGATTTGTTGTTTTGTTCCTTCCTTATATGTGTTTTGGATACCAACATTACAGGTACTGCTCTACGAAGGCAGTTCCCTAGCTTGTACTAAGCCATAGAATGATTAAAGCATAGTATCTTGATTTTGACAAGTTTCCTATCTGCTTATCATAGAATCATAGAATATCAGAGTTGGAAGGGACCTCAAGAGGTCATCTAGTCCAACCCCCTGCTCAAAGCAGGACCAATTCCCAGCTAAATCATCCCAGCCAGGGCTTTGTCAAGCCGGGCCTTAAAAACCTCCAAGGAAGGAGACTCCACCACCTCCCTAGGTAACGCATTCCAGTGTTTCACCACCCTCCTAGTGAAATAGTTTTTCCTGATATCCAACCTGGACCTCCCCCACTGCAACTTGAGACCATTGCTCCTTGTTCTGTCATCTGCCACCACTGAGAACAGCCGAGCTCCATCCTCTTTGGAACCCCCCTTCAGGTAGTTGAAGGCTGCTATCAAATCCCCCCTCATTCTTCTCTTCTGGAGATTAAACAATCCCAGTTCTCTCAGCCTCTCCTCATAAGTCATGTGCTCCAGACCCCTAATCATTTTTGTTGCCCTCCGCTGGACTCTTTCCAATTTTTCCACATCCTTCTTGTAGTGTGGGGCCCAAAACTGGACACGGTATTCCAGATGAGGCCTCACCAATGTCGAATAAAGGGGAACAATCACGTTCCTCGATCTGCTGGCAATGCCCCTACTTATACAGCCCAAAATGCCGTTAGCCTTCTTGGCAACAAGAGCACACTGTTGACTCATATCCAGCTTCTCGTCCACTGTGACCCCTAGGTCCTTTTCAGCAGAACTGCTACCTAGCCATTCGGTCCCTAGTCTGTAGCAGTGCATGGGATTCTTCCGTCTTAAGTGCAGGACTCTGCACTTGTCCTTGTTGAACCTCATCAGGTTTTTTTCGGCCCAATCCTCTAATTTGTCTAGGTCCCTCTGTATCCGATCCCTACCCTCTAGTGTATCTACCACGCCTCCTAGTTTAGTGTCATCTGCAAACTTGCTGAGAGTGCAGTCCACACCATCCTCCAGATCATTAATAAAGATATTAAACAAAACCGGCCCCAGGACCGACCCTTGGGGCACTCCACTTGAAACCGGCTGCCAACTAGACATGGAGCCATTGATCACTACCCGTTGAGCCCGACGATCTAGCCAGCTTTCTATCCACCTTACAGTCCATTCATCCAGCCCATACTTCTTTAACTTGGTGGCAAGAATACTGTGGGAGACCGTATCAAAAGCTTTGCTAAAGTCAAGAAATAACACATCCACTGCTTTCCCCTCATCCACAGAGCCAGTTATCTCATCATAGAAGGCAATTAGGTTAGTCAGGCACGACTTCCCCTTCATGAATCCATGCTGACTGTTCCTGATCACTTTCCTCTCCTCTAAATGTTTCATAATTGATTCCTTGAGAACCTGCTCCATGATTTTTCCAGGGACTGAGGTGAGGCTGACTGGCCTGTAGTTCCCCGGATCCTCCTTCTTCCCTTTTTTAAAGATGGGCACTACATTAGCCTTTTTCCAGTCATCTGGGACCTCCCCCGATTGCCATGAGTTTTCAAAAATAATGGCTAATGGCTCTGCAATCTCACCCGCCAACTCTTTTAGCACCCTCGGATGCAGCGCATCCGGCCCCATGGACTTGTGCACGTCCAGTTTTTCTAAATAGTCCTGAACCACTTCTTTCTCCACAGAGGGTTGGTCACCTTCTCCCCATGCTGTACTGCCCAGTGCAGCAATCTGGGAGCTGACCTTGTGCCTGAAGACAGAGGCAAAAAAATCATTGAGTACATTAGCTTTTTCCACATCCTCTGTCACTAGGTTGCCTCCCTCATTCAGTAAGGGGCCCACACTTTCCTTGATTTTCTTCTTGTTGCTAACATACCTGAAGAAACCCTTCTTGTTACTCTTAACATCTCTTGCTAACTGCAACTCCAAGTGTGATTTGGCCTTCCTGATTTCACTCCTGCACGCCTGAGCAATATTTTTATACTCCTCCCTGGTCATTTGTCCAATCTTCCACTTCTTATAAGCCTCTTTTTTGCATTTAAGATCAGCAAGGATTTCACTGTTTAGCCAAGCTGGTCGCCTGCCATATTTACTATTCTTTCTACACATCGGGATGGTTTGTTCCTGCAACCTCAATAAGGATTCTTTAAAATACAGCCAGCTCTCCTGGACCCCTTTGCCCTTCATGTTATTCTCCCAGGGGATCCTGCCCATCTGTTCCCTGAGGGAGTCAAAGTCTGCTTTTCTGAAGTCCAGGGTCCGTATTCTGCTGCTCTCCTTTCTTCCTTGTGTCAGGATCCTGAACTCGACCATCTCATGGTCACTGCCTCCCAGGTTCCCATCCACTTTTGCTTCCCCTACGAGTTCTTCCCTGTTTGTGAGCAGCAGGTCAAGAAAAGCTTTGCCCCTAGTTGGTTCCTCCAGCACTTGCACCAGGAAATTGTCCCCTACACTTTCCAAAAATTTCCTGGATTGCCTGTGCACTGCTGTATTGCTCTCCCAGCAGATATCAGGGTGATTAAAGTCTCCCATGAGAACCAGGGCCTGTGATCTAGCAATTTCTGCTAGTTGCCAGAAGAAAGCCTCGTCCACCTCATCCCCCTGGTCTGGTGGTCTATAGCAGACTCCAACCACAACATCACCCTTGTTGCTCCCACTTCTCAACTTTATCCAGAGACTCTCAGGTTTTTCTGCAGTATCATACCGGAGCTCTGAGCAGTCATACTCCTCTCTTACATACAACGCAACTCCCCCACCTTTTCTGCCCTGCCTGTCCTTCCTGAACAGTTTATATCCATCCATGACAGTACTCCAGTCATGTGAGTTGTCCCACCAAGTCTCTGTTATTCCAATCACATCATAGTTCCCTGACTGTGCCAGGACTTCCAGTTCTCCCTGCTTGTTTCCCAGGCTTCTTGCATTTGTGTATAGGCACTTAAGATAACTCAATGATCGTCCCTCTTTCTCAGTATGAGACAGGAGTCCTCCCCTCTTGCGCTCTCCTGCTTGTGCTTCCTCCCAGGATCCCATTTCCCCACTTACCTCAGGGCTTTGGTCTCCTTCCCCCGGTGAACCTAGTTTAAAGCCCTCCTCACTAGGTTAGCCAGCCTGCTGGCGAAGATGCTCTTCCCTCTCTTCGTTAGGTGGAGCCCGTCTCTGCCTAGCACTCCTTCTTCTTGGAACACCATCCCATGGTCGAAGAATCCAAAGCCTTCTCTCCGACACCACCTGCGTAGCCATTCGTTGACTTCCACGATTCGACGGTCTCTACCCCGGCCTTTTCCTTGCACAGGGAGGATGGACGAGAACACCACTTGCGCCTCAAACTCCTTTATCCTTCTTCCCAGAGCCACGTAGTCTGCAGTGATCCGCTCAAGGTCATTCTTGGCAGTATCATTGGTGCCCACGTGGAGAAGCAGGAAGGGGTAGCGATCCGAGGGCTTGATGAGTCTCGGCTGTCTCTCCGTCACATCGTGTATCCTAGCTCCTGGCAAGCAGCAGACCTCTCGGTTTTCCTGGTCAGGGCGGCAGATAGATGACTCAGTCCCCCTGAGGAGGGAGTCCCCGACCACCACCACCCTCCTCCTCCTCTTGGGAGTGGTGGTCGTGGAACCCCCATCCCTAGGACAGTGCATCTTTTGCCTTCCAATTGGTGGAGTCTCCTTCTGCTCCCTTCCCTCAGATGGGCCATCTAGTCCACTCTCCGCATTAGCACCTGTAGAGAGAACATGGAAACGATTCCTCACCTGTATCTCCATTGCTGGTGCATGGACGCTCCTCTTTCTTCTTCTGGAGGTCACATGCTGCCAAACCTCCTCACAATCCTTCTGTCCCTGCTCCGCCTGCTCTGAATCTTCAGAACATTGTGGCCGTAGAAGCATCTCCTGACGTCTGTCCAGGAAATCTTCATTTTCCCTTATGCAACGCAGAGTCGATACTTGTTTCTCCAGCCCTCGAACCTTCTCCTCCAGTATGGAGACCAGCTTGCACTTTGTACAGACAAAGTTGCTTCTGTCCTGCGGAAGAAAGACAAACATGGCACAACCTGTGCAGGTTACAACAGCTGATCGCTCACCTTCCATATCACCGTCCTCTTAGGAGCTTCCTCAACTGTTGCAGGAACTACTCGGAGAAACCTGCAGATGAAAGCCTCAGTGCGCTCTCCCTAGGCGAACTCCCAGGCAAACTCCCGCTGTTAGCCTCTGCTGTTCGCCGCTCAGCTGGTTCGCTGCTGACTGCCCTTATATACCAGATATATGCTGCTTATACCAAATACGTACTTCAGCAAATGAAGGATGTTATGGGATACTTAGCATATATGAACAGGATTATGGTACAGGCCTGTTTAGGCTATCTCACTGTTATAATAGTTGTGCTTAATGCATACTTATATTTATATGTACACACACATGCTGCAGAGAATATATATTAATATGATACATATGTATGCTGTCTAGCATATATTAGTCAACATATTTGACTGAGATAGCTGTGCTGTCAGAAGCCCCTAATATAAAAGTGCAATTTTGCCAGTACATCTTGTTTGACTTCTGGAGTGGTTTTACTATACCAGTACAAGGCACAGTTTTGCCAGTATAGCTATGTCCACACTAGATGTGTTTTGCTCATATAGTATACTGGCATTTATATACTGGCGAAGTGTTCCTGTTAATTACCCGGTTTGGGAACAGCCAATATTTGCCACACACTGCACCAGCACATCTCTGAAGGTGCTATTTTGTTCTCCACAATCTCAGGTTTCCTTTTAAAAGTTTTAATAAGAGATTAAGAAGTTGCTGTTATAGTTTAGGAGAAATTCTCACTTCACATTTTGAGGTTAACTGAAGCAAGATGAGTCAGTGGAGTGATGCAAAGCCTCTGCTCCTCAGGGAAAGCCCTGATTGGTGAGAGGCAGGGAAGGGCACTGCCCCCATCTTCCCAACGTGGAATGTGTCCTATTGTGGGAGTGGGATGGTAGCAGGTGATTGGCTATCGAATGCCGATCCCCATTGGAGGTGAAGAGTATCACTCTTGAACAAAGAAAAGGTTGTTGCTGGTGACCTGAATTCCATTGGAAGAGAGGGATATCACTCCAAACAAACGGGGGGTTTGGAGGACTATAGGCCAGTCAGCTGGCACAGGGATGAGGGCCGGAAAAGATGCTGCCATTGCATGGGTAATTTGGTTTGGTGCTGAAAGAAAGAGTAGAGAGGAGAGAGAAAGACAGGTAGGAGCTGAAATGGAGGGATTTGATCCAGAGAACAGCTGGACTGAGCCAGGAGGTCTAGACCAACCCACCAGGAATAAGAACCCACCACTCATGAGCTCACTGGGTGCCCTAACACCAGTGACTAAAGCAAAAGTGTGGTCCGTACCCTGCAGGGGAGAGAGAGATTGGGTGACGATTATTAAAATGATTAATCATTTCAGAGAGCATTAATCTGCATGTGTAGGCATTGGGGAATGGATACCCTTGTAGGGACAGCTCTGATTGGACCCATTAAGTATTTCTACAATACACACGTAGATGTCCAAGTTATTAATGTTTAAGTTAATTATCTACACATGGGGCCCAATCTTCCAACCATTAAAGTCAATGATATAACTTCACTTCAGCAGGAGCAAGGTAAGTTGTAAACTCTTTGGGACAGAGATCATGACTTGCTATTTGTCTGTAAGGTGCCTAGCACATTTTTGGATGCTGCACAAATATTTACATTATTATTTTAATTTTTTTGTTACTATGTAGATCCATTCCTTACCATAATGCTCTCAGACTTCTGTGAACCCTATAGAAAGCACAGCAGAAGAAGTTCAGGGTTTCATGATGGCTCTTAGAATTTCAGACGCAGCCTTAAAAATTGTGTACATTCAGTTTTATTTATGTGATCTGTGTAAATATTTACACAGATGAGCAGCAATCATCCCCGTTTTTCAAAAAATATCTTTTCTACAAAAAGGCATGTTTAATTTAGTATTTAAAAGAAATACCAAGGAAAGCATTCGTCTAGCATTACAGAATGTAAATAAAGTCTCAACCCCTAAGCTGAACAAACAAGCAGAGTAATAGGGGATATCACTACTCATAGGAAGACAGGCCATTTCTTTCTGTAAACATGAAGTTCAAGACCAAACTTCAGTTCCCTAAATGCTGCCCATTCACTCACTTCCACAAAATGCCTCAGATAATGCAAAGCTGTTTATTATTTTTCTTGGAACAAAATGATTCCTTTAAGAAAAAAAAGATCGCTCTTAAAGGCAATTTAATCCTAACCATTGATTGTAGCAACCTGAAATTTGTACTTTTTTCTTCCTGAAGACCATTTTAAGGCCTATTCCTGCAAACTCCCAAACATAGCCCCACCGCAGTCAATGGTGTTCTTCACAATTCTAGTACACTTGGTAATAAATGTTTACAGAATCAAATCCTTAGTCAAGATCTCAAATCTGTCTCTTAATTTTACCACAGCTTTGCAAAGCAAAAACCTGCCTAAGCACAAGTGTTACTTGCCTGTCCTTTTTAAATGGAGATTATAATTTTAAATTACATTTTAAAACATCTTTGCAACCTTAAAGACTCAAAAGGTTGCCCAGGCAATATTAATTCAGCCTCCCTGTGCATTACAACACAGTCTTTAATTACATGATCACATACTATTTTGTACAGAGGACTCTGGCCTCATTTAATGCTCAGGATGGATGGTGCTCACTGAATGGTAGCTATTCAATATTTCTTTTTATCCTCAACATTCAGTGCGTGGCCACATGCATTATTTACTACACAACATCCAAACCCCGCGCTGAATACATAATTGGTAACTTCTTCATAGGATTTTCTAGGAACTGTCATATTGAAGGGTACAATCCAGACCAGCGAGAGGTTTTGTCACTGCCTGCCCCATAACCCTGGGTGCCTTACAATGATTTAGTGTTGTAGCTCCCAAGCTGGGCCACTCACAAACAGCCTAACAGCATGCAAGTCATACCTTGAGTGTCTGTGTATAGCTGCAGCCTGGTCTAGCAACTCTGGCTGCAACAGCCTGTCAGCAACACTTCAGTCACACTCTGGCTTCCACCAGCCTGGGTTACTACCCGCAGGGTGGCCCCAACACACTCCTAGTCCAAAATTTCCCCTAAAAATACGTGTTCTGCACTGTCCAGCCATCTCCTGGACAGTTCAGATATTAGAAGTCCATTGCCCCTGTAAAGGGCCAATATTCAATAGTTTGCTACTTTAACCAGAGTTACCAAACAGTTCAGTTTAAACACAGAACTGGATTGCTTTAGATTAAGAAATAAAACAAATTTATTGACAAAAGAAAATATGATACCTGAATTCACTTAAAATCCTATTCAAGTCAGAAATGGCTACAAGAGAAATAAAGATCTAACACTTTCTAGTAGGTAAAATTTAATAAACTAGACATGATTTAAGGCAAAATCCTTACCATGTGTTCCCAGCAACATGGCTGACCAAATTCTAGGTGAGGATCTCCTCCCCAAAGTCAAAAGGCTAGTTCCTTTGTCTTCTAGGTGAGAGGGTGAGAGAGAGACCGACCCAACCTCATATTTATAGTCACTCTTTGAAATGCATTTTCCTGAGGGGTTACCCCTAGACAAAGTTCATTCAGCTGTGAGGAAGAAGACATGGAGTCTTGTGGTGAAAGAGGTTCCATGCTGTTGTTTGCTAAAATGCAGATCAATTTGTTCCTGCCTCCCTCCTTTGCTAAATAATTGCCACCTTACAGTTGATTGCCAATCAACTTTGATGAAACCTGGCTAGATGCATCAGCTTGTCCTTGGTCTTTGAGAAACTGATTTACCCATTCCCCAGACTTGTCCGGTAAACACCTGTGGTCATAATTTCAGTTTATGTACACAACTCTTAACACACATTTCAGAATACATTACACAAGAATATTAACGATCAGTGTGTTATTAGTTTTTAAATGAGACCTAACAAAGGATATTTTGCACAACAATTATTACAATAATGTGTAGGGGGTGAATACAGGGGTGCTTTGGGTCACAATGGTGCTGTCATTGCATTCTCTTAGTTCTTTTGCAAACATCAGTGAATTTAACTTCATAACTGCCCTGTGAACTGAGGTGTTGTTATTATCCCCATTTTGCACATGGGGAACTGAATGTGACACAGATACCCATTGGTGCCAACTGGCAACAGGTTCACTGTCCTTTACAAGCAACTCCTGTCTCAGACCTGACAAACTCACTACAACTAAAGCATGGCTTTCATAATATTTCTCCATAAAGGGTAACACGTTGGATCTCTACTGAAGGTTTGTAACTTATCAACGCTTGTAATCATTGCAAGCTGTGTGTACAGGTAATATTTAAGGAAGAATGTAACTATATTGACAATTATGCCCTTATGGCCTCAGGGTGAATGTTAGTCACCAGGGAATATGTCTTGGTGATGACTCATTCAAGCAGGAGGGAGTTGTCACCCCTCCCTAGCTTGCCTATTACATAATGCATTGCTCAATTGTCTACGTTGGTACCAGCTGGAAAAGTCAATGGACAGCCAGCAAAGAAACTATAAACATCGGAACCACTTAGACATGAAAAGGAATGATATGACAGCGAGGGGATTGCTCTGCCTGTGAATGAAGGCAAAAGACTGATTCAATGCATCAGAGTGGAGAAAGACATCCTGGATCCATTAACTGAGAAGGTACCGTGATGAGTGGAAGAATTTCACAAAAGACTGATTCCTAGCTCCTTGGGG
The DNA here is from genome assembly GCF_013100865.1 of Trachemys scripta elegans. Lineage (NCBI taxonomy): Eukaryota > Metazoa > Chordata > Testudines > Emydidae > Trachemys > Trachemys scripta. The sequence goes on from NC_048303.1 coordinate 97,950,031, forward strand.
CTAGCAAGCACAGCAAAAGACTGAAATCTGGGGTGAGAATCTAGTTTATTAGTAGATAAAGGGAACTATTAATAACTGTAGGCTCTAGTTCACATTTTATTATTTTGTTTTGGATGTAACCATTTGTTCCCACTTGTTTCTATTTGAATCTCTCTTCTTTCTTAAATAAATTTCCTTTTGTTTTACTATAATTGAACTCTCAAGAACGGCCATACCAATGGCCCATCTTGCCCAGTATCCTGACAGTGGCTGGTGCCATATGCTTCAGAGGAAATTAACAGAACAGGGCAATTATCAAGTGATCCATCCTCAGTCATCCAAATTCAGCTTCTGGCAGGCAGAGGTTTAGGGACACCCAGAGCAGGGGTTGCATCCCTGATCATCTTATAGAATCACAGAATATCAGGGTTGGAAGGGACCTCAGGAAGTCATCTAGTCCAACCGGGCCAATCCCCAGACAGGTTTTTGCCCCAGATCCCTGAGTGGCCCTCTCAAGGATTAAACTCACAACTCTGGGTTTAGCAGGCCAATGCTCAAACCACTGAGCTATCCCTCCCCCCAATAGCCATTGATGAACCTATCCTGGATGAACAACATCCCCTCCCACTGTGTACCACAGGCTGCCTGTGGATTGTGTGAAGTAGTATTTCCTTATGTTTTGTTTTAAACCTGCTACCTATCAATTTCATTGGTTGAGCACTGCCTTTAAGCACATTTAGATCATAGCCTCAATACTCTGAAAGCCTGATTCTGATCTCACTTATATTGATTTTAAACAGCCCCCACTCTCATCTATAACTCCGGTGTGATTTATACCAGTGTAAGGCCTTAGTTATTATCCAAAATAAGTATATTTGAATGCTTATATTCTAAAAATAAACACTAGTGTGATCATCATTAAATCTCTTTGGCCTCAATTATTCATAGATGTTCAACACAACAAGACCTTAAGGAAGGCTGAGTAAGGACTTTCAGGGTTTGTTCCCTTTGTGTGACAGGTCTCAGCAAGTAGTCCAGCAGTAATACTCTATATTGTCATGTTAAAGGAGATGGGTCACCTCCAGTTCTCTTCAAAACAGAAAGGACTATATGTCACAGAGGCAGTGCATTTCTTTACTGATGAGGAGAATGTTTTATATCAATAAAAGCAACTTATCTAGCTAATTACAAGAGAGAGATAAGGAAAGTCCTGTCTCCTATTCCTGTCACAAAAGATGGTGAATCTGATATATGGTTGGGGTAAGGAAAATAGGATCATCTTCAGAGCTCCAACAGGAGAGTAGAGGAAGAAACCTCGTGTGAGTGTTTTATTTTCTGTTTCCTGTGGCATCCATCCTGGAACACAATTTAACGTGAAAAAAGATTGTAGACAGAGAAGACCTTTTCTAAACAGACCATATGATTGGATGAACTAGGAAGATTCATTTATCTCCATTGAAGGAGGACAAGACCTTTATAATTCACTTGTGGCTTCACTGCTTGTGAATTATGAGTCTCACCCCCTTAATAGTGGCCACCAATCTATTATCCCAATGCAGCTTTTCATGTATTTTATTGATATTTGCCAGTACTCAGGGGTTCTCTCTCATGTGTGCCACACAAATGCTAGCAAATGTACTTTCCGCCAACATAAAACAAGTTTAGATGATGGTATAATGTATATTTGACTGAAACCCCTTGAGTCTTTCCTGTATCAATTTATATCTTTTAGAACTCAATATTTAATCATTTTTTACATCCCTGAAGTCTTTAAACAACAGAAAATGAAAGCAGTTTAATCTATAAAAGGGCAGAAAAAGTCCTGCTAGTAAGTATGTATTCAGTAGATTTATTATAGGTGTAGATAGTTATTTGCAAGTTTCTATCTGCTCACTAATTGATTAAAAGTAAAAAATAAATTAAACTGTATATAGATATGAAGTGCAAAGAGTAATATTGGTGTTATTGAAGTCTGAAAATAAAGGGCTAAAATACTGGCTTTAAGCCATACTTTTCAGGAGGGGGCAGGGCAGATGAACACGATCTCCACATAGAGGCAGACACAATGCTTTGGGAGTATGTCAAAAGACTTCTTAAGTAAAACTTGTGGGTCAGAGTTAATGAAATCTGTAAGGTGAATTTTTACAAGTAAAAGCTGTTTCTCAATAAAAACTATTAGGTTGATGCTACATTTATACAAGTTACCTTCTCTATCATATTGATACTTGTAAGGCTTAAGGTTTTGAAAAAACATTAGTGCTCATCTCAGGTGGTTTGCATTAGAGTTATATTAATTACTGGAACAACTTTACAAGTTAGTGAAGTCAATGCATAAATATTGTATTTGTAAAACACTATTACACTCTTGGATAATATCTAATCTAATATAGTAGCAAAAGGTTCTGTTGTAACATACACATGCAATGGGGCAGAGTTAAGGTTGTTATAGGAATCAACTATGAACTTTATTAATTTTGTGTATGCAAAATCTCATTAACATTGTGGAGTTCTTTTGTTGTTTTTATTGTTTTAATTTCCTATGCTAAATCCATTTAATAGAGCACGAGAACACTGTTTAAGAGAAGTATAACTTATCCATTGGAAGCTATAGGAAATATTGCAGCTAGGGGAAATTTAGTTACACAAGTTAAATACCTGAGTTGAATATAGTCTGCACTACATAAACCTTTTATTTTTGTTTGCCTATTGAGATGGGGGCAGAGTGACATCAGGAAATAGACTATATCTTGTTTTCTTTTTTCACTTTTCCCCCTTCTGTTTAATATGAGTACTTTCATGCTGAGGTTTCTTGTCCTATATATCACTTCGACTATTTAAAATTACAGCTATAAGAAGTCACTAAATCCGAGTTCCACCCTATAGGAAAAGGCTTTAAAAAATTAGCAAAAACATGTGGCATTAAAAAGGCAAAATTTAAAAATCAATGTAAAAACCAAACCAAAGATTTAATTTCTCTTTTTTTTTTTTTTTTTTTTTTTTTTTTTGTGTGGCACTCATAACATACAGCTCCTCATTGCTCCAGTGATAACAAATATTGGGTGTTTAATTCTCATACATGTGAATACAACTTAAGGATAGATCATGTTTTTCTTTGAAATCTTTGAACTTTTGTTTAATCAGCAGTTCATTAAATTGTGTATGCAGGATTCCCAAGAGGTCAGAGACAAAGTCCCATTACTAAATGCCCTTTTCATGGCAGAATTGTTTATCATATATTGTCTAACGTTTTGTCTAGTATGTGAAAGAAGAGCGAAAAGAAGATGTGATGTGTTAATGTTTAAGCTAAAGGCAGGCATCTGAAACTAATTAATTTTTTCTGGTTAACGAGGTTCTCTTACATGTCATGGGGATAAACTGCATCACTTTTTCTGCTGATCGTTTAATGATAACTCAGAGCAAAATGCCTTGAAAATGCCTAGTGGTAAAACTGAGGAGTCGAGTACTAAGCATAAGAAAGAGAAAGGAAAAGTGACATCTCCTTGCTATTAATATTATGTTGGACAAGAGCAATAAATAATTGACAGTTGTCATCTAGCTGTTTCTTGGTTATCCATGGATTTAGAGTTGGTCCTTTATATTGGTGCCATCTAATCTTGTTACATCACTTGCACTCCTCAATTCAGACATTAATATGTCTGCCAGTGACATGTGATACACACAGGCTTTTCAAAGATATCACAGATTGCTGATCTGCACCAGTCAAGAGCAATGTAATTGTCATTGGCAGACAGAAATATTACTGCCAGACAGAACACTGTAAATAATACAAAAAATATCCTCCAACACTGCACAGAAAAATCTCCATAATTAGAGAGCAATCTCTTCAATCACACCCACTGTATCTCTGTCCTGAATTAGAACTGCAATAGACTAAATGGAAGGGTTCAATTCAATCATACTGAGCACCTGAACTTTTTGATTATATATCATGCAGCTACAGAGCAGGTGTGTGGGTTACAGGGAAGAGATATGGAAGATTACAAGTATTTTAGATTTTGCTTCTGTTAGTTTTAAAAACCTGTAGAGGTTGCACAGCAATTTAGTTGAGAATAGAGGTGTTTAGGAATACTGCAAGACTAAATTCACCTAATTGCTGTGTTTAAATTACATGCAGATACTCTGAGGATACAATGCACCAGCTGATACATTCATAAAGAAGGAGAGCTGAAAGGAAGAGAGGAGATGAAAGAGATGAATTTGGATTAGATGAATCTAGAACAATGCTGGAAAGGACCCTGAAAGACGCCATCCACTGCCACTATGCTGAGAACCTCAAGCGGAAGCCGGACCAGGGCAAGGTGTTTGAGGTGACCAGCAAGTGGGACACCAGCAACCACTTCCTCCCCGGGGGCAACTTCATCAGGTTCGCCGACTGGTGGTTCATCCACAGGGCCCAACTCAACTGCGTTCCCCTCAACGGAGCCATCCGCCACAGCAACCAGGACAAGCGCTGCAGGAAGTGCGGCTACGCAAACGTGCAGCTGCCCCACGTCCTGTGTAGATGCAAACAGAACTCCAGAGCCTGGCGGCACCGCCACAACACCATCCAGAACCGGCTGATGAAAGCCATCCCGCCGTCCCTGGGGAAGGTCACAGTCGACTCCTCCATCCCCGGGATGGACAGCCGACTGCGACCAGACATCATCATGACGGACACAGAAAAGAAGAAGGTCCTTGTGGTAGATGTCACAGTGCCATTTGAAAACAGGTCACTGGCCTTCCACGAGGCCCGAGCATGGAAGGCGCTGAAGTACACCCCACTGGCTGAGACCCTGAGGGCCCAGGGCTACGAGGTCCAGATACACGCCCGGATTGTGGGAGTCCTGGGCTCATGGGATCCCTACAACGAGCCGGTACTGAGAGTGTGTGGAGTCGGTCAACGCTACGCCCGGCTCATGAGACAACTCATGGTGTCCGACACCATCAGGTGGTCAAGAGACATTTATACGGAACACATCACATGACACTATCAATATCACATTGAGTAATCGAGACCGCCGACCAGGGAAATAACCCACTTCCTTCCCTGACGAACCAAGGGATGCACCCCACCCATGTACTTATTCGCTACACCGATACTGACTTGGACTCTTTATACATTCCATGAGTGGCGTACCCGAGCCCACTTATCCACTGACACTCTAAAAACTCCCTCACCCCAATGTGAGTCTATACTGGTTATGTGATTGTACAAGCGCTGAGCAACAATAGGACACAGTATTAAGCCCAGGCCCTAGGTGGCAGGGGGGACGCAGGCCCGTCCCAGCCCGGGGCCCTAGCAGCAGCAGAAGGCCCGCTGCTTAGTCAGTGGGGATCCTGGCCACAACACACTGACATAGACTCTGGCATTGCTGCAGCCAGAATGGGGTCGGGGAGATCCTGGACCATGGGTTCATCAGGCCAGGGATCGTTCGGGAAGTCCAGCAGCTCCTCCAGATAGCGGGCGCAGGGCAGACCCGGCCAGTCCTGGTGGCCGCCTTGGGCCACGGGGTCTTCCCAGCCACGAGCTAGGCTGGAGACATCTGGTCTCTCCGGTGGCTAGGGCCTGACTGAGCTGTGAGGGCGAACCTTTATACTTCCGGGTCGCCACCTGACTCTCTGAGGGGCGGGCTCAGAGCTCCCTAGCTCCGCCTACTCCGGCCTCCGGATGGGCTGTTCCCCTTCTGGGGTGGTGGGAAGCCATGCAGGCTCGCTACAGTGATATGTATGTATCTCTTCATCCTTGTAACCAATACCTATAATCCCTCATAACTCAAGCCTGACCCCATATGTACAGTACCTTCTCTCTTAACTTGTGTATATTTAAACATTAACTTTAATAATATTTATACACTACATTGTATATCACATATAATATACCTAACACAAAACTTAATTGCCTTGGTTAAAGCCTCTAACACCATGCACTGTCCATTTCTCCTGTCACAGAAAAACTTTACCACTAGCACAAGCATTACATATAAAGTATCAGTGTACAATCAACCACTCCCTTAATTCTGACCCAGTAGGGACCATCAGATTTCCCCATATGTGAGAGTCTGTATGGTTTCCCAGAACTGTCCCAACGGGACCGTAAAGGAAAGGCTGGGAAGAGAGAGAGAGAGAGAGAGAAAACCTGGGATGTTTGTGATGGGCAAGCAAAAGGAGTGGATCAGAAATCAGAAGACATCACCTTCTTCAGCTCAATAGGATACCCGGTACCAGTGCGACTAACAGGAAGGTCAGGGGAATTGGACAGGGGAAAGGAAGCAAGGAAGGGGGAAGTAATGATTTGTTAGAACTGAAACAGGAAATGGAACAAATCAAAGGAGGAAGAAAGGGAAAAGCACTGCTGGTAGAAGAAGCGGTGTTCTCCCTCTCTTAGGTTGCTCAGAACTATAATTATGACTTCCATTCTAAGGGCTTGATCCCAGAGCCGCAAAGAGACTTTTGGGGACTTGGGACAAAATCTGAAACTAAGCCCCCCTCCTTCCAAAAAAGTTACCATTGTGAGGAGATGAGAGGGGCATGTTGGAGAACAAGCCCATCCTACACTTATCCCACGCAGCACCTCCTGGTCTGCGGGGCTGGATCTGGCTCCCCACTCCAGGCATTGTGACCTGGCATGCGGAGACACAGCACCACTCAGGTTTGATTCAGTCGCCCCTCCATCATGACAGAGGGGTGGCCAAGCCAAACCTGAGCAGCACTATAATCCCATCTGCTGGGTCACACCACCACTTGGTTTGGGAGCCCTCCCAAACTGCCCTTTTGCTACATTTAAGCAAAGGAGAAAATTTCCTTTGACTTAAATGGGAGCAGAATCAAGTCCCTATTCCCAGGCACTTACAAGTCTCCCTCCCAAACTTGCCTTCTGGCATGAGGAACTTCAGCCCATTCTCAGCTAGAGCTGACAAAATACTATTCATTAAGGCCCAAATTCAGAAGAGCCCTTAAATATATGCTTAAGTCCTTCCTGATATAGCAAAACTCTTAAGCACATGCTTAGATCTTGTTGACTGCAAAATTTGTAAAGTTGAACACATGTTTTGGGTGCTTTGCAGAATGGGGAAGCACTTACGCATGTGATTTTGCTGAAATGGGGTCAATGCTACTTTCCTTGGGCCAAATCATGTTGTTCTTACTCAGTCATTTACAGGGTAAATTCCCAGCAACTTGAAGAGGAGTTTTGGCAGGACAAGAACTTCAGCATTTGTTTTAACTCTTCAGTTCCGACCTGCATTGGGGGCACAGTTCTGTAAGACAGACTCACTGAAAGAAACATAGTTGTACCTATTTTAGTGATTACACATAATCAGTAAACTAGCAATGGTGCTAGATACGCCAAAGACTATAACAGGGCAGCCTGGCTCTTTAAGGGCTAGAGACAGCCAGCCCTGTCCAATAGTCCTTCCCCCTACACATGGGATGAGGTGTGGGACTTAATTATTAGAATCAGCTGGGTACAGAGGAGCTGATTTCCCTTATAAAGAGAAGCAGGAAGCTGCAGAGGCACGAACACACACACAGTGGTTGTGCAGAGAGGATGAGATTTTAAAAGCATTCAGCTCTCACTGAAACCAATGGATATTTTATCATCGACTCCAAGGGAAGCAGTGTTAGGCCAACACAAAGTGCTTTTGAAAATCCCATCCCAAAAGCACAATTATTCACATTAAAACATATCTGGAGCATTGGATTATGAGGTCACATATGCGTGTTTTTCTCAGCAAGAGAAAATGGTTGCAAATTCAACATGTGGTCATTCAAACATGATTGGACAAAAGCTGAAAAGTTCTTTTTTGGTTTTGTTTTTTTAAAACCAAGGAACAGAAATGTAGAAGCTGTGTTAATGCAATATTAGTGACTACATTCTACTTACTAGTGCTGGGTGGAAACTGTATTTTCAGTTTCTCAGGAAATTTCACAATTTAAAGAAAAAAATTGTTCAAAGGTGGAACAAAAAAAAAAAAAAAAAAAAAAAACAAAGAAGAGATTTCCTGTGGAACAAAATTCTAAAACAAAATTTGGTCAATCAAAATGTCTGGTTCTGATTAAATCAAAATGTTCCAATTTCAGCTCTTTAAAAATTAAATTATATGATATTACTGTAGCAGGGCCAGTCACCTCCCAAGCATCCCCTCATGGCCTGAAGTCACTCTGCAGCAGTCCTGCCTCAGTTCCCCACACTTTATGGCTTTCTCAATCAAATTACGACAACAAACTTTTCTTTGGGTCAGCAACACCCCTCATGGGGGATGGATTTGTTAAATAACAGAATAACTCCCCATATAGAGATCTTAAATAGCCATCAAGTCCACACTCACACTTTTTCCCACTGGGGGTCTCACAGGAACTTCCCTGCCAGAAGCTCTGTCCCTGAAGACTCAGAATTCCCTTTGGAGACTACTCACTCCAAAGCTGAGAATAATGCCCCTCATCCCAGAAGCTTTGGCCATTATCTCCCATTGTTGGCCAGCTTTTCAGACAAGCTTCCTCATGGTAAACTTCTGTTCTAGTCAGTATGTTTTATATATTCTCTCCTCTAGAGTGTAATTTATATATAGAAAAACAACTGCCCAACAGAACGCTGTATTTTAGCAAAGGTTTCTGGCAGCTTTGTAAACCATGACAATGATTGAAATTCAGATGGTTTTTAACCTGCTCACCAGAACCCAGAAAATACAAACCATATATAGTATGTGACGGTAGATAGCAAAAAAATATTGGTCTATCAAAGTGCATATAAAAATTACAGCTATTTTTCAACATTTGTACCATTTATTTCTCAATTTTCAAAGGATTGCATGAAGCTTTAGCAAGACATTTCTTGGTACAGTCAATGAGGTTGAACTCCTGAATAGCTCTGAAAAATCATCCCTTTAATATCTTCATGTATTTGCTTGATTTTCCTCATATTTCGCTATTTTTTGGATAAAATAGTGGTTTAAACTACTGTTTCCGAACAATAGTAACTACTAATGTTTTTAAAACATTGTTTAGAGTTCTGTGGCATCTTCTGCACCAATATTGTTACAATTCATGATATCCCAGAATACATGCTCTCTGAACACCGCCCTTTTGCCTAGATATAGGAGCATAAACCCTTCTTGCTTTACAAATTCATATTATTTAGTGTTGCTACCCCATGATGTGAACATTCTGTGGACCTTTGAAACATCTATCTCTGTATAATTTGACAAAAATCAGCATTGCATGGTAGACTGATATCCAAAAGCAAATCCTTTCTGATTGAAATCAGATTTGTACTATTCTGCAGAGGTTTCTTTTTGGTGGGGGGAGGGAATGGATTTCCCTTGAGTGACACCTGGAACTGAGGCACCACTGAGTCCCCTGACCCACTAGTCTGGGCTCCCTCTCACACTGCACACCTGCAAAGCCCTCCAGCCTGCACTTTCACCAGCATACATATAATTACTTGCAGGATCTCTAACCATCAGCTTCCCAGCCTGGGACCCCAGAGCACTACCATCCTGCCCTGGTCAAATCTGGCCAGTATATGGGTTTACCCAGTCTGCCTTTCCCTCAGTGTGAAGAAAGCAATGCACACTTGTGGTAACCAAGCAGAGATTTTCCCCCAAGCACTCCAGTCAAAGCTCACTGGTTTAGATTAAAACAAAAACAAGTTAACTTTTAAACTATCTTTTGTAGTTAATAATTATAAGTGACAGCAAACAGATCAAGGCAGATTACCTAGGAAATAAACAAAAATGCAAACTAAGCTTAATATACTAAATAGATTGGATATGAATTAGCAGATTCTCACCCTGAGAAATTATACAAGCAGGCTACAGATCTTTAAGGGGCAAGCTGCACTTGCTTTACAGCTTGAAATACCCAGGTGTTTTGTACACAAGCTAGAAATCCCTTTAGCCTGGGTCCAGCACTTCCCCCAGTTCCGTTTTTGTTCCTTAGGTGTTTCCAGGAGTCTTTCTGTGTGGAGAGTGAAGAACCACAGATGACATCACTTCCTGCCTTGTATAGCTTTTGCATATGGCTGGAACCCTTTGTTCCAAAGCTTGGTTCCCAGACTCATCTGTGGAAAAATACTGACATCCCAAGATGGAGTCCAGCATCATGTGGCCTGGTCACATGTCCTTGTAGAGTCATAGCATCTGTTGTTTACAGGCTGCTTGGAGTGTTCTCAGGAAGACTCGCCAGGTGGGAGATAATCTTCTCCTAAGGCCTATTTTTTCCCCTAATGGCTCATTGCCCTGAGTAGGCCCTTCCCAATCAGCTATCTAGACTGAAAGCATTTTGTCTAGTGGGCGTTACCCAGGTGTAACTACATTTGAAATACAGATACATAGTCAATATTCATAACTTCAGATCCAAAAAGATACATGCATATGAATAGGATAATCATATTCAGCAAAACATAGCTTTTCCAATGACACCTCACACAACACGTCTTGCATAAAATGCATCATAATTATGATCTAACCATATCTTAACAATATCACTATGAAGAATATGGGATGCAGTGTCACAGGGGGATTTTTGGAGTTTGTTTTTGTTTTGTATTTCCATAGTAATTCTGGCAAAAAGTGTGTGAAACAATATAATTTACATTATACACCTCTACCCCAATATAACGCTGTCCCCAGGAGCCAAAATTTTTTACTGCGTTATAGGTGAAACCGCATTATATTGAACTCGCTTTGATCTGCCGGAGTGCACAGCAGCCCCCACCTCCCCGGAGCGCTGCTTTACCGCGTTATATCCGAATTCATGTTATCTGAAAGAACTGCTACACCTCTACCCTGATATGTCAGCCAAAACACAGGAGACACTGCCTTTGACAATGATAATATTTTTAAATTTCAGCGAGAGATGTGCTAGTGTAGACATGGCCTACGTCGGCAAAACTTTTGTTGCTTAGGGGTGTGAAAAAACCCCACACCCCTGAGTGACATAAGTTTTGCTGGCATAAGCACTCGTGTGCACAGCACTATGCTGGCGGGCGATGCTCTCCTAACAACATAGCTACCGCTGCTTGTTGTGGGTGGTTTAATTATGCCGATGGGAGCGCTCTCTCCCATCGGCATAGAGTGGCTACGTGGGAGACCTTACAACAGAGCAGCTGCAGCAGTACAGCTGTGCCCCTGTAAGGTCTGTAGTGTAAATATAAATGTCTCTGCAATAGACTTTCTAAGGTCTCTGTATTTGTAGAAGGCGTTTCCATTAATCCCGTGAGTGGGGTGGTAACCTTAAATTTTACTAATTTGGGAGGGGCATTCAAAGGCATAAGAGAATGGCAGGTCTGTTGCACCATGACTTTCTCCCAATCAGATAGAAGCCCAATGGCTGCTCCTCTGAGATCAGATGCCATGAGGTGTTATGCTGGCAGTGCCAACATTATTACTAAGGGGTATAGCCAGGAAGGAACCTATCACCACAGCTTTCTTCCCTGCAGAAGTGGCCAACATTTGAACCTAAATGAATGTGTTTTGAAGTAACAATAGCTCAAGCTTCTCACAGAAAGAGGTTTCACACAGGTGCAGAGTAATGGGCCACTGCTATACCTCTGACATTTCATTTATTTTTGTCACAGAACATTCAAAGTGTCCCAAATTGTTTTTCTGCAGGAGGCATAAAGTGCATCCAATTATGCAAGAGAAGAAATTCTGCACACTTACTTTATTTAAAAAAAAAAAAAAAAAGATATTAGTGCCATAACATACAAACAAAACTAAATAGCTTGTGTTCTCCAGGTTTACTGTCATGGAAAAGTTCTATAGAACTGGAAAAAAAAAAATCAATCAATATATTTTTTCCCCTCTCTCTGAAAGAAAGATCTATGGCATTTAATAGAGAACTATATCTCTGATAGGTTTCTATGCAATGGCTTAAAAATCCATAAAAAGCCTGTTATATTGCATATTAAATTCTATAGGGATTTAGAGTATTTTCCTACTAGTTTTATCCCTATCCATTTTATAGGATTTTTTTCACAAGGGCATTTCAAAATGGTAAAATCCCATTTTATAGGGTTTTTTTTTTTATAATGTGGCAGGTAACAGTCAAATTCTGCTTTGATATGCGTTTTCCACATACAGACTTGGGCTTAACCCTTAAATCTCAGTATTTCTAGTGTAAAGTGAAGTTCACACACCACTAATAAAAATGGTGTTAGTATGCTTAAGACAGTTCTCTCTACTGAATGACGCTTAATTTAGTCTCACAGACACACTTCAAGTTCATTCTGGTGATATTCTTGGTTCCAGCTATTTTTCTATGCTTAAATTGATGAATACTTCAAGAATCAGTAATATCTGAAACAAGCGTGAATTTTTAAGTGTGCCTAGTACTTTCACACTAATACAATATGATGGACATGACTGCACCATGGAAACAATGTGTCTGACTTGATTGGATCCTGGAATTCTCTTCCAGAAAAAAAAAAAAAAAGTATTTTACATGAATAGTCCAAAATGCTGCTTCCAATTTTGGAGTGTTTGCTGTAGAATATGGTTGAACATTGTAAAAAAAGGGTGGAGTCATTAGTGTGACCATAAAACAGAATAAGGCCTCAACAGTAGCTACAGTAGATCCTAGTGTTCATCAGGCTGTCTGCCCTCACAGTGTCTTCTCACTGCCTCATAACTGAGTGATAGCTTGGTAACTGGCAACTGTCTAACAGTGAAGAGAGATTTTACTTCCTTAGTTCTAATTCCCTGTTAGAATATCAAAATGTATATCAATTTCAAAAGAGCTGGGCACTTGCAGCTCCCACTGAGTGCAATTTGCTAGTGGCTAGTAACTCTGAAAATCAGGTCATTACTGTCAAGGTGCGTTGCACATATGTGTTTTACGATCATACATTTACGAATATCACAACAAAGCTGTGAATTGTCAATACAATAAATATGAATTTTACTCTTTAGCACATTTCAAAAGAAGTGAATTATATTAACTGAGACACAAAACCTCTGATTACTTTTAAATTTGTACATTCATAATGCTGTGGATTACTAACAGTTATCAATGGTTTCCCCTCCAATGGTTTGACACTGAATACTAGAAATCACAGTGAGTTCTAATGAAACCACTGCTTTCAGACTGTATGAAAATATAGAGTGCATTTCCCCCTTAAATATCTCATATACCACACTCATCCTCCCAAGTCACCCACTATCTCATTCAAAATATGGTATGGGATGGCTTTTGAGTATCTAATGAGAACACAGAAAGAGATAAGAACCAAATGGTGGCCAGACTCGTTGCCTGAACAATTCCTCAAAGCTGTCTGTACTGTTGCCTCCTATCAGTTCATTACTACCTGTGCTTGACTGACAGCTCATTTCCACCATCCGTGTAAACACATGGCCACACAATTCTAGGAGAGCCCTTAAACCACAGATGCCTTTTGACTTCATTTCAGAGAACAAAAGTTGATTATGCTTATATAATAAAATAAATAGTATAATTAAGGGGGGGGAGGAAAGACACATCAGTACAATGAACTAACTAATTTTAAAGGCGGGATCTCTGGGGGACCTTTAGTGTAGGTTGATCTGCCAACCAATTCCAGAATAAGGATAAAGGATTCATAAGGCTACAACTTATCACCTGGTTACCAAAGGAAATGTTGCACAGCTAAATCCAGCAGCTTTGGGCAGCTATAACAAAAGCACATGAAAATCCAAACACCTGGGATAGCAACAACCAAATGGACATATAAGGCACTGCATTCTTAGAGCTGAATTTGTTAAAATTGGTTTCCTATTTTTCCTCCCCCTGGTGACCTTACTCCTTTTGCAAGATTACAGTTGTTGTCACCTCTTGTAACATGTGAAGACTGCTCAAAAGCGGAAATCAAGAAAGAAAACATGGTGTGACCTTGAAGTGCAGATTCAGAGCTTGTACTTCAGATAAAGCAGCTGGTTTGCTCCTTCTGCTTCAGGAACAGGTCTGGGACATTTACCCTTTAATAGCCTTTTTTCATTTCATAGAATTAAGGACATAGATGAACATATTCCCTTGGGGGCGGGGAGAGACCCAGCCCAAACTTAATGAGAAACAGGAATCACTTCATCAGGAAGAATGATTTTGTTTAATTAAAAAAAAACAAAAACAAAAAGCAAAACAAAACAAAAAAACCCTCCCTTGCCTCATGCAAACAATAGTTCATTAGTTAGCCCATTACTGAGAATGTATCATTGCTAACAACTTGAGCAAAGGAACAGGCTACAGGCTACAGCTTTAAACCAATAGTGGTTGGAATATTTATTGGGTTAATCAGGTCAAAGCAGCCTGTCACCTAGAACTTCATTAAATGTCATCATTGCCATTAAAAACAACGCTAGCTGGACTAGATGGGGGAGGGTAGATGACTCCAGCCCAGGAAGAAGCAGCAACCTACTTTGTGTGTTGACTTTCTGTTTGCGAGATATATAGTCAGCATTCCTAATGAATTTGCTCGAAGCAGCTAGAATATTATGATTTATAGCACCTTCCCACTCTCTATCATAGCATTTTATTAGATGGATGGGAAGCCAGTAGTAATGAGGTTAGGAATGAGAAAACATCCATCAAGCTTGGCTACATCTTCTCAGGAAAGACAACACACTAACTCGCATGTCACAGACAGTGATCTAGGTCACGATGATATAAAATGCGTGATTAAAACCAAGCATTTGACACTAGATAATAGGCATCTAGTTAAAAAATAGCTCTGGTGTTCCCGACTTTTAATTAAACCCAACTCGTAAATATGTGCTGTGGTAAATATACTGCAGAATGGGACTTGTTTATATTCCACCACATAACAATTACCTCCAGAATGGACCCTTTATTTCACTACATGGTGTTATTAGGCAGGAGATGGTCTAAAATACAAATGTTAAGCCAGCGATGTTAGGCAGGTACACAATGATATCATCCACTTCATCCTTGCTCTCCTTCCCACACTTGCCACTGCAGTTATCAATCTAAAATAAAGCACCCTTAATCATTTGTAGCAATCTTTTACTCTACCTCTGATTGCATCAGTAATAACGGCAAGAGAGGGGACCTCTTAAATACATAATGATAGCGCTCAGTAAATCTATTCCTTCAAAAGATTTATTATTTTACTTGTGGCTCATTTAAGAGGGATTTTTTTAATCTTACATATGGTAATGTAAAACTGACAAAGTTGTGTAAACAAATTGTGCTCATTAATTAGGCTTGTTTATTTAGGCTCCGATTCAGCAGGTACTTAAGCACGCGCCTAAGTAAGTATATGGATAGTCCCACTGAGGTCAGTTAATAATCTCAGTCTATTTTTAATTCAACAGTCAATCAACAAAGCAGGCACTCAGTTCCTTATTACATCAAGAGGTAGCATCCTCAGATTCAAATGAAAAGGTTCTGGGTTCAAATTCCACATGGGTGAAATCCTGGCCCAGCTGAAATAAGTGGGAGTTTGGCCACTGATTTCAGTGGATGCAGAATTTCACTGCAGGGCTTTGGCTCAAGCTAACAGTATAGTATATGCTAAAGGAAGGGCAATATACTTTCTCAAAGTCTCATTCTTTGAGTGAGCTGTTAAACCAGGGAGCCCTTCTGGGAGGTCAGCCATCCAGATGAAAGTTAAAGATACTTGGGCCCACTTTGAAAAGAGTAGGAGATAAGCATTTCCACCTATAATGGCAAAGTGCAAAGACTGACAATTTCCTTTCTTTCTGTTGACACCTGCACCTAGCCCCCATTGGGGGTGAGAAGAGACTTTGGGCAAAAATAGTTTTTCTTGAAATTACTTTTTTAAATGAGGAAAATAGGTCTTCTAATTTACAAAGTCAAACAATGGTGGTGAGGAAGCCGAGTACTATCTTTCTGCAGGATGCTTAGACAACGCACACCCCTCTAAGCAATACAACATTCCACACTGATTACCCAAAACAATGCTGCATTTTGTACCATCGCTGTACTCTAGTACTTTTTATAATCTCCATTTTGCCTCTGTTTTATTCATCATACCTTTCACAGCTGTGATACTGCATTGTACCGATGGCATCATTAAATTCCTGAGGTTTTGAAGGCACCCCTATGGCCCTGGGAAATCCTCTAAAAGCCCAAAGTCTCAGGCCAAAAGCTTGTGATTAGGCAGACGAAATAGTACCACTATTCTGGCCAACCTTCTCTGTCAATTACATTGGTTGTCTGAGGCTGAATGAGACTTACTGCTCAGTATGTAGTAGCTGCTGAGTTTTTCTACAGGGTCATCTCCTTATCAAGATCTAATGCATTGTTTGTGGAAACTCTGAGTATGAAATGCCTTCCGTAAAAGACCACTTCCATTCCAGAGTAGATCAAATGAGTTAATACTGAAATGTGCAAGAGTCTAGAATTCTAAGTTATACTTTAACAGCAACAATAGCTCTGTCTCTTGTGCATATTTATTATGTAGAATTAATGTAATATTCTAGCTGTTGTGCTAAATTCTAGGAGGGCCTGGAGTGTGTGCACTCGAAAGCATCTTCTTTTGTGTGCATGTATCACAACTGCATATGCATATCAAATGATTGGCACATGCAAGTGAATATTTTGGTGCCTCAGCCACCATTTGTGCACACAAAATTGTGAGCTTATTTCTGTCCACAGAGCAGTCCTCTTTTAAAAAAAATAAATTGGATCCTTAAAGCTTTTATATGTGCAGCTTCCCTGTTAGGTTATAATGCACCATTAACAGTTTGCGACATTGAATTTCCTATTCTTTTTATCCTTCAAGCGCAGCACAGGTGCCCTCCAAAGGAGTAGGTCTTTAACCACATTATATAGGCTCAAGTCATCACAACTGTTGCTTGTGCGGTTTGTGTGATACAATTGCCACCAGTTCAGTCTGCTGGGATATTCTCTTCTTTAACATCATTGAACGTTTGTACCTCCATCAGCTGGGCTACCCTTCTTTCTGCTTCATCTCTAGTATGACTCCTGAGCTCAGGCAATTCACTCTGTAGATAGGGTCCCTGCATTGGTCTCAGATCATCATTGTGAAGGGACGGTTGTGTCAGCAAAGGGACTGGTGGGAACACATTGGGGGTGGGCTACATGGGTTCCACTTGTATTCCAATTAGTAATGTGTCCCGCTTCTGCTATCAGCTGTCTCGCTTCCTCTATCAGATGTTACAACATGTAAGGAGAGTTCTTACAGTTTAAGACAAGAACTATAGAGAGTAGGAGCGAGGGATTCAATCCGATATAAATAATGTGATTGTGAAATACCAGCAAAAAGAAACTGGCAGCAGAGACTTTAGGTGCCGTCAGGTACCAGTTGTGAGGCCCCCCCATTATAATTATTTTATCATACATATTTTAAATTACAGCAATAACTGTAGCTGACAACAGATCCACTGAACAAGTTATAGCAATGCCTGACTATTATGCTCTCCATTGCTTAGATGTGAACCACAAACAACCACTAGTCTGATTGATATGTCATAGCGGGTGAATACTCTGACCTAGTCTCATCAGTCATTTCCATTGTAAACTAAGCTATGTTTGTCATGTCAGACTCACAGGGGCCATCAATGTCTCTACCAAGAACTGTGCGAAAAATAATCACATTTCTTGTGAGACAAGAAGAAATTCTTGGTGGGGAAAATCATGGGGAAATCATTTTATTTTTAACTCATCCTAAGAAAAAGAAAGCATTTGGTTTGTTTCTTTTTGCAGGCAGAAAAAAAAAGTCATTTTACTGGAATAAGGGTGACACTGATTGGTAAACATGGCAATGGTCCCCTGGAGAAAATTCACAGAATTTCACAGTTTGCCCCAGAAGACTTGGAGTTCTGTGATTTGTGCTATAAAATTTGTGAAGTTCACAGATGACACTAGGCTTGGGGAGGAAGAGGTAGATATGCTGGAGGATAGGGATAGGGTACAGAGTGATCTAGACAAATTGGAGGATTGGGCCAAAAGAAATCTGATGAAGTTCAACAAGGACAAGTGCAGAGTCCTGCACTTAGGAAGGAAGAATCACATGCACCGATACAGGCTGCGGACCGACTGGCTAAGCAGCAGTTCTACAGAAAAGGACCTGGGGATTACAGTGGATGAGAAGCTGGATATGAGTCAGCAGTGTGCTCTTGTTGACAAGAAGGCCAATGGCATATTGGGCTGTATTAGTAGGAGCATTGCCCGTAGATTGAGGGAAGTGATTATTTCCCTCTATTCGGCACTGGTGAGGCCACATCTGGTGTACTGTGTCCAGTTTTGGCCCACCCACTACAGAAGGGATGTGGACAAATTGGAGAGAGGCCAGTGGAGGGCAACAAAAATTATTAGGGGGCTGTGGTACATGACTTATGAGGAGAGGCTGAGGGAACTAGCGGGTTACCGAAGAGGATGGAATTAAGCTGTTCTCAGTAGTGGCAGATGACAGAACAAGAAGCAATGGTCTCAAGTTGCAATGGGGGAGGTTTAGGTTGGATGTTAGGAAACACTATTTCACCAGGAGGGTAGTGAAGCACTGGAATGGGTCACCTAGGGAGGTGGTGGAATCTCCATCCTTAGAGATTTTTATGGCCCAACTTGACAAAGCTATGGCCTGGATGATTTAGGTGGTGTTGGTCCTGCTTTGAGCAGGGGATTGGACTAGAGGATGACCTCTTGAGGTCTCTTCCAACCCTAATAGACAGTGCCAAAAAGCAACAAAGACGGTAACATTCAAAGGAGGGTCTCTGGAGCCAAGAAAGTAAAATATTAGTGCTGTAAAGAGAACAGAAATTTTGTTTGGTGAAGAAATTTGATATTTCAAAATTTTGCTTTGTTTAAATTTGAACAAACCCTGAAATTTTCAAAGTTCTTCGTGAAAGAAAATTCTGATTTTTTAAATCTTTTTTCCCAGATTAATCAGAACTCACTTCAACAAAATTGAAATGTGTTTTTGATTTTTACTTTAAACTTTTATATTACAATATATAATTTAAAAAATTAGAAATGTAAAGGTGTTTCAAAACAAACAACAATATAAACCAAAACATTTTGTTCTGACAGTGTCAAAACAGGGTATTTTGATGTTTCTGGTTTTTCTCCAAGGGGGGGCCTGAGGCAAGCGGGACATCGACCAGCAGAGGGTGCTCTGGAGCTGGAGAGCTAATTCCCAGGATGACCAGCAGGAGGCGCCGCACGGGTGAGTCCTCGCCTCGCTACACCTCTCTTCAAAGATAACCAGATTTTGCTGAACTGGTTTAACCCATTTCTAGTGCTCCCTTAACTTTATACACAAAGGATCCATTCTAATATCACATCTTTGTTTAAGAGACTTCATTTTATGTTTTTTTAAAGAGAGAAATATTTCAGATGAATTATTGAAGTCTTCTTGGATGGAAATGCTTAGTGTTGGAATCCAAGTTCCATTTGTGATGTTTAGACTAGGAAATTTATCTTTAAAATGTTTACACATTTCCTATTCACTTTGTGTATTGATAACAAGACTACTCACCCAATAAAAGGCACAATCTTCACATACAAATAGGTTGGGCTACAGTGTAACAAAGATTTCTGACTTTGCAATGGAATAAAAATAGTTTCTCATATGAAAAAACCACATTACAAGCAGGCTGAGGGACATTTACTTTCAGCCATCATAATCTTTGCAGAAAGATTTATTACACTGGATTTTATTACACACCCATTTTTTGGAGGAATAAATTACAAGCTTCTATTACTGTGTTAATATTGTGGGCAACCACTGGTGCTGTTTCCCTCAGCAATGTCTTTCATACAGTCCCACCTAATGCTCAGTTGGCAATGTTGGCAAGGGGATTTTAATGTCTCAGCTAAAGGTCAATGCCACCTACCAAGACTCCAGCATTTACCTAGTAATGGACTGTAGAGTCAGCACTGGGTTTGAGCCCAGCTCTTGTTGAGGGGATTGAATATAGGGTCTTCTGAATGAAAGCAGGTGTTATCAAAAAGAGCCATATTGATATTCAGCGTACATCCTAAAACAGCTATGATTTTAGCTGTTGACCTCAGCTTACCAAGTTGGCTTGTTTACCAGTGGCTTTCAGGTGCTGTTAATGTTCCATCATTAAACTAGTATAATTTATATACTGAGAGACACAAGGTAGGCGAGGTAATACCTTTTATTGAACCAATTTCTGTTAGTGGAAGGAACAAACTTTCAAGCTTCACAGAGCTCTTCTTCAGGTCTGGGGAAGGTAACCAGAGTGTCTAAGCTAACAAGTTGAGATACATTGTTAAGAATAAGGGGTTCACACTTAAAATGATGTGAACAAGTACAGGTTAGCAAGCAGTAGGGTGTGTTACAATTGTCGTAATGAGCCATAAAACCAGTGTATCTATTTAGTCCATGGATTTTAGTGTTTAGCAAAATTATTAATTTAAGTTCCCAAGTTTGTCTTCTGAAGGCTTGGTGCAGGTTTCCTTTGAGAATGAGGACTGAGAGGTCAGATATGGAATGATCGCTTTGTGAAGCGTTTATCCAGGGGTGATTTGGTTTTTGTCTTAAATTTTCTGAGAGTCTCTTCAGGAACATAGTGATTACCCGTTTTCACCCACATAGTTGTTGTTGGGGTATTTGATGCATTGGATGTGGCACACCACATGTGATGACAGCTATGCGTAGGGCCATGGACATTGAAAGGTGTGTTGTAAGGGTTATTGATCATCGTAACAGTGGAGATATAACTACAGGCTGTCTGTCTGTTGTTCTGGCAGAGGCCTTTGAATTGGTGTGTCCTGGTCTGTGGAGAGCTTGCTTTGCTGATAAGCTCACCTACCTCACTTACTTTATCTCTCTTTCCCTGGGACAACCAGGACGACAACAACAACAACATTGCAAATAATTTATATACTGACACTCTATTATGAATACTGTGTGGTGCACGTTGTGCTCAGTCAAGCCTGGTCTACACTAGTAGGTTATGTTGAATTTAGCAGCGTTAACTCGAATTAAACCTGCACCGTCCACACAACGAAGCTATTTATTTCGACATATAGGTCTCTTTAAATCGATTTCTGTACTCCTCCCCAATGAGGGGAGTAGCGCTAAATTCGACATGGCCATGTCGAATTAGGGTAGGTGTGGATGGAATTAGACGCTAATAGCTCCAGGAGCTATCCCACAGTGCACCACTCTGTTGACGCTCTGGACAGCAGTCCGAGCTCGGATGCTCTGACCAGCCACACAGGAAAATCCCCAGGAAAATTTGAATTCTTTTTCCTGTCTGGCCAGTTTGAATCTCATTTCCTGTTTGGTCATCACGGCGAGCTCAGCAGCACTGGCAACGATGCAGAGCTCTCCAGCAGAAGTGACACCATGCAATCGCAGAATAGAAAGAGGGCCCCAGCATGGACTGATCGGGAAGTCTTGGATCTGATCGCTGTGTGGGGTGATGATTCCATGCTTTCGGAGCTGTGATCGAAAAAACGAAATGCGAAGATCGACGAGAAGATCTCAAAAGCCATGACGGAGAGAGGATACAGCCAGGATGCATCGCAGTGCCACGTGAAAATCAAGGAGCTGAGACAAGGGTACCAGAAGACCAAAGAGTCAAACGGACGCTCCGGATCCCAGCCCCAGACATGCCATTTCTACGAGTCACTGCATTCCATTCTAGGTGCGGCCGCCACCACTACCCCACCACTGTCCGTGGACTGTGACGATGGGGTATTGTCGACGGCCGCCTCCTCAGAGATGTTCGCGGATGGGGAAGATGAAGAAGGAGATTAGGAGGACGAGGCAGTCGACAGCGCTTTCAACTCTGATTTCCCCGACAGCCAGGATCTCTTCATCACCCTCATGGAGATCCCCTACCAACCCTCCCAAGGCAGTAACCCAGACCGTGAATCAGGGGAAGGATCAGTAGGTAAGTGTTTTAAACATTTATTTTGAACAGAATAGGAATGGTATCTTAACAATGGGTTTTTCATGATTAGTTTGCCCTAGGCGCTTTAGTTTTTAGTCCTTGCCAGTGCAGCTACTGGAAAATTCTGTCACTATGTCCGGGGATAGAGCAGAAATCCTCCTGGGACATCTCCACGAAGCTCTCCTGGAGGTATTGTGAAAGCCTTTGCATCAGGTTCCCGGGGAGAGCGGCCTTATTGCATCCTCCATGGTAGGAAACTTTTCCTCGCCAGGCTAGCAGCAAGTACTCCGGGATCATTGCCTTGCAAAGCATGGCAGCATACGGCCCTGGTGTTTGCTGGCATTCACACAGCATGTGGTCTCTCTCTGTCTCCGAAATCCTCATCTGAGTGATATCACTCATGGTGACCTGCTTTGAATTAGGGGAATGTTAGTATCGGGACTGATTGCCTGTTCCTTTACATAACTGTAACTGGCGGTTTACAGCCATGCGGTGGAGGCGGGACAGGGGCAGCATGCAGGGATCTTTCCCGGGGACAGCCGTGAGTGGGGGTGGGACAGAGGCAGAGTTCATGCTGGCCGGATTGCCGGCAGCAGGAACTGGCCAACGATAGGAGCATTGCTTGAAACGTGAAAGGAGGGCACTGCTATAAATTAAGCTTTAAGCAGCCAAAAGTCTACGGCTTACCATGTCCGCCAGCTAGCCGAATTCCATTGTCCAGCCCTGCTTGTGTGATCTGTACAGCAAGACCCCAGGCACTCAATGGGAAGGCCGAAAATTCGAACTTATACTGAGTGCGCATGTGATAGGTGCTGTGCCTGGTCTTGTTCACAGAGAAAGAGTATATTCATTGTTTGCAAAACTGTATCTTTGTGAGGAATTCATTCCCTTTTTCCCATCCCACAGCTGCGAGTGTCTCCCCAGCTACCCCGGCATCCCCCTCCCAGAGGCTGGCGCAGATCAGGCGACGAAAGAGAAGGACATGGGACGAGATGTTCTCAGAACTTATGGGCTGCTCCCGAGCCGAGGCAGCACAGCAGACCCAGTGGAGAGAGAACATGTCGCAATACCAACGATCACACAACGAACAGGAGGACAGGTGGCGGCAGGAAGACCAGCAGGCGACTCAAACGCTGCTTGGACTAATGAAGGAGCAAACGGACACGCTCCGGCGCCTTGTAGATGTTCTGCAGGACCGGAGGCAGGAGGATAGAGCCCCGCTGCATTCTCTCTCTAACCGCCCTCCCTCGCCACAAAGTCCCATCCCCCCCACCCAAAGTCCCAAGAAGGAGGGGCAGCAGAGGTCGTGAAAACAGTCACTCCACCCCTGCAGACTGCTCAAGTAGCAGAAGGCTCTCTTTCCCAAAGATTTGATAAGTCCTTTCCTTCACTCCAAAAGCACCTCACCCAAGCCCCCGTTCCAGTTTCATCCCCTAAATGTGTAGTTAATAAAAAATACGTTTCTGTTAATTACTGTTTCCGTCATGTTCTTTTAGAGGAGAGTGTGTTTGAAGTGGGGGAAGGGAGTTGGTAATTGGAGAGGACAGTCACCTTTACCAGGGTACAGACACGGGGGCAGGTTCAGCAGAAGGTCACACACATATTGCAGTCACTAGGCACCCTGGTCAGTCTTGGAGGTGGTTTTCATGTTCTGTGTGTGTGTGTGGGGGGGAAGGGCTATGTGAGTTTGTGGTGGGGGAGGGCGGTTACAGATCTTATGCAGCGGTCCTTAGCCTGGATCACAGAGCCACGCAGCAGGGGATCTGTAACCGCCCTCCCCCACCACAAAGTCACATAGCCCCCACACATACAGTCCCGAAAAGAAGGGACGGCAGGCTCCGTTGAAACAACCAGTCCACCACTGCGGACCGCTCTAGGAGCAGGAGCCTGTCATTCCTCGAGTTTAGAAGCGTCCTTTCCATCCACTACACCCACTCCACTCCACAGTCTGCGTCCCAGTTTCAACACTTTACCACAAAATCCTTAATAAAGAAGACAGTGTTAATGAACAAAGTTTCATTTATTTTATTTTTAAAGGTGTGTTGGAAGGTGGAGGAAAGGGGTTGGTAACTGGAGAGGATAGTCAACATTAACTGGGTAAAGAAACGGGGGCAGATTCAGCTTCTATTTAAACAAACTTAATAGTCACAGGTTACCCTGCTCACCCTGGAACCTAGCTTTCAAAGCTTCCCGGATGCACAGCACGTCCCGCTGGGCTCTTCTAATCGCCCGGCTGTCTGGCTGGGCGTAATCAGCAGCCAGGCGATTTGCCTCAACCTCCCACCCCACCATAAACGTCTCCCCCTTGCTCCCACAGAGATTGTGAAGCACACAGCAAGCTGCAACAACAATGGGGATATTGGTTTCGCTGAGATCAGAGAGAGTCAGTAAGCTTCTCCATCTCCCCTTCAGCACATTCCACCACCATTCTGCCCTTGCTCAGCCGGTAGTTGAAGAGTTCTTTTTCACTTTCCAGGGCACCTGTATAGGGCTTCATGAGCCAGGGCATTAGAGGGTAGGCTGGGTCCCCAAGAATCACTATAGACATCTCCACATCCCCAACAATTATTTTCTGGTCCGGGAAGTAAGTACCTTCCTGCAGCCATCACCAACAGACCAGAGTTCCTGAAAACGCGAGCATCATGAACCTTGCCCGGCCATCCGACGCTGATGTTGGTAAAACGTCCCCTATGGTCCACCAGTGCTTGCAGCACCATTGAAAAGTTGCCCTTTTGGTTAATGTACTGGCTGGCCTGGTGGTCCGGTCCCAGGATAGGGATGTGAGTTCCATCTATAGCCCCACCGCAGTTTGGGAATCCCATCGCGGCGAAGCCATCTATGATCACCTGCACGTTTCCCAGGGTCACTACCTTTGAGAGCAATAGCTCAACGATTGAGTTGGCTACTTGCATCACAGCAACCCCCACGGTAGATTTGCCCACTCCAAATTGGTTCGCGACTGACCATCTGGCGTTGCAAGCTTCCAGAGGGCTATGGCCACTCGCTTCTGGACAGTCAGCATCCGGGTGTCCTTTCGCTTCAGGGCAGGGGACAGCAGCTCACAAAGTTCCAGGAAAGTTCCCTTACGCATCCAAAAGTTTCACAGCCACTGTGATTCATCCCAGCCCTGCAGCACTATGCGATCCCAGGCCCAGAATCTTGTTTCCCGGGCCCAGAATCGCCATTCCACAGCATCAACATGACCCATTGCCACCATGAGGTTCACGGTGCGGGGTCCCGTGCTTTGTGAGAGGTCTGTGCCCCTCTCAGACTTCATGTCCTCACTGCACTGCCGTAGCCTCCTCGCCCGATTTCTCAGCATCTGCCTCTGGAAAAGGTGGATGATAAGGTGCAAGGTGTTGACAATGGCCATAACTGCAGCGATGATCACAGCGGGCTCCATGCTCACAGTGCTGTGGTGTCCGTGCTGTCACTCACCAGAAAAGTGCGCGAACTGATTGCCCGCCGGCGCTTTCATGGAGGGAGGGCGGGAGTGAGGGTTGAATGACAACAGTTACCCAAAATCACCCTCGACACATTTTTTGCCCCAGCAAGCATTAGGGGCTCGACCCAGAATTCCAGTGGGCAGCGGGGACTGCGGGAACTGTGGGATAGCTGCCCACAGTGCACCACTTCCAATGTCGACGCTTGCCCCGTTAGAGTGGACTCACAAAGTCGAATTACTGTCCTTAGCGTGGATACATACGTTCGACTTTGTAATATCAGTTCCACAAATTCGCTTTAAGTAAAATCGAACTACTCTCATAGTGTAGACATACCCTAAGTGTACAACTTTTCCCCTTCTATTTTCTATAGCTGGCAAGAATTTGTAAGAGTGATCAAACAATCCAGCAGTTTGGAAATCTTAGATGTTTACAGTATCCAATCAAAGCTAATATTATTTTTAGGTCATTCTATAAGTAGTGGGTAGTTCCAATTCTCTGCTGGGTTCATTGCTCTTAAGTGAATATCATATATTTAAACATTTATTTTTTCCAGAGAGTTTCTCAAACAACCACTGTTCAAGATTTGATGGTGAGCTTCTCTTTTTAAATGCCAAGAGATGGACTGAAAAAATAGCCCAAAGTTTGGATTCTGTCCAGAAACCACAAGATAATTTAAGGCTCTGAACATGACCCCAGTTGTTGGACAATTTGGCTTTTGTGAAGGAACATGCCATTAGATATTATCTTGTTTTCTTCATTTGTGACAGAGATAGACAATGAATCCTGCTCTTGGTAAACAAAATTCAAAGTCCTGGATGTCGTAAAAATGGCCACTTATTGACAGAAAAACAAACAGAAATATTATAACCACCAATAACAGTCCATTAGATGAACTTCAGCAAACAAGGTCTTGCAAACATACCACTCAATTCTGGAGAAGAAACCATTCCTGCAAAGTTTGAGGTGAGGCCAGCTGATTCTCTCCTCTTCCCAAACAGCACCTCCAACTATAACCAAGTTTGCCTACCCTCACGAGATACTGCCCCCTCTCAGCAGCATACGCACCCAGAGACAACTCCTTAGGATAAATTCCCCTCGTATCCAGCATTCAAAAATAAATAAATTAAAAAAACCCCACAAAGGTCCTGCCCAAATTCTTTGTATGCAGGAGAAAAGGAAGAGGGAGCCTCCCACGTATTCAAGGGGCTTCCATTTTCCCCTGTGCCCTTTCTGTTTTCAAAGGAACTGAATGGAAGTAGCTTCACCTCCATATTCTAGGGGCTGTAAAGGGACAATTCAATCCCAGTCAGAGATGAGGTCAGCCTGAGGGCTGCTCCCAGTGGAACCCTCATGGCTGGGGCCCCTATTGGCCTTGTAGCAGCCAGAAATGAGCTAGAAACTGTTCTGCCTCCTCTCACTGCCCCTGCCAACTACACTACTAGGATTCCTGTGAGGGAGTCAGCTCTGCACCTATTGGAGAAGTCTTCAATGTCAGGGTTATTCCTCAAGGGAACTACAAGGCTTTCACAGCCACCTTACACTGGTGTAGCTGGCATTAAGTGGCTGCAAGGCACTAAAGAATTCAGCCCAGAGGCAGCAGAGTCCCATGATTCGGCCTTAACCAAGCCTTCTAAGAACTTACCCAGTGTTGCCAACTCTTGAGATTTAGTGGAGTAACATGATTTTAGCCCCTGCTGGAGCTGGTCTGGCAATGGAGGATGCAAGAAGTTCCAGACATCATGTGATTTTCATCACTGAACAGGGGAAACCCCCCCTTTGAACTGCTTGACTTCCCTGCTTTAGCTGCTCTTTCCCAGGAGGCAGGAATCACAGTTGCTGCAGGAGGCAGACACAGCTTTCCCCTCACCCTGAACCTCAGGAGTAGAGAGGACTTTGGGGTATGAGAGGGGCAAGAAAGAGCAGGCAATAGTATTTGCAGAAGAGAGGAGGGGAGAAGATCTCCTGCCGGCCTTTCAGGTATGATGAGCAGCTCACCCTATCATACTCACCCTGCACATATTGTGATACATGATACAATACGCGTCACAGCTGAAAAAAACAGCTATTTAAAGGAAGAGGAATCTCTTGCCAACTTCAGGCAAAGTTTTGGATTCAGATCTTATCCAAGATAATGATTTTACTGTTACCTATCTCTTACTCATGATTCTTCATTAATTCCTCTCATACTTGAAGCATTAGGCAATAATCTATTATTTTTCCAGATATTCATAATGGGCAGGATTGGGTTTCTTAAGCACTAGTCCACGTTGGGGCCACACAAAGGTGTGCCACTTAGAAGGAACACATTGAGGTATTGTGGCTCACACACAGTATAATGAAAAGAACAAGGAGTACTTGTGGCACCTTAGAGACTAACAAATTTGCTCAGATAAATGTGTTAGTCTCTAAGGTGCCACAAGGACTCCTCGTTCTATTTGCTGATGCAGACTAACATGGCTGCCACTCTAACACAGTATAATGTACAGCAAGAGGTTCCTGGTTCACAGAAGGAGCATTACTGCTGGTATGCTCCTGAAGAGCATTCTGGGTACTTTCCTCTTTGTGGCCCTTTATCTCCAATGACTGGGGTGAAGAAGGCAGTGGGAATGGCTAGTGTAGATCCCAAGGACTGTGACTGCGCTCAGTGCCTGTGCATGACGAACAAAAAGGAGAGGAAGCAGGAACTCACAGATACTCAGAGTAAAACAAGTGAATTGAAAACAAAACAAAACAAAAAAAGTTTTTTTACTAACTGCTGTGAACCAAAACAGCCAAGCTCTAGGTTATTCCACATCTAAATCAGAATGAACTGCAGTAAACGATTGTCTTATTCTTACTCTGAAACTTAAACTATGCATTCATTGGAAAAAAAGTGAATTTTACATTGCGATACAGCTATCGTAACATAAAATCCTAATGCGCAGGTAGTTTTGACCTTTCCATTTTAATCTTTCAGCAAGGAGCATGTTGCAACAGAGAGAGAACAGCATCTTCCTTGCTAGGAAACTAAGCTTCTGTGTCACTTTCCTAACAAGACTTCCTTCAATGCCATTGAGTTTACTTTCTTTGCATAGAAAAGCTAAACAGTGAGCACACTGGTGCATAAGCCCTTCAACCATTGAGATATTGAATTCTGATCTTTAATAAACCAACACTGATTTACTTCACTGCTTCTGTTTGCTTAGTTAAGCTACATTGGCATAAGAAAAAGACACACATAATTTAATCAGATTGCTTTTTTCATTTGATTTTTATTAATGCAGCAAGCAGGCACTGAGCACTGTGAATTCTCTCTTCTCACCAGCAGAATGCCCCTTCCCCCGGCCCCAGAATGGAAGTTTGAAACTACAACAAAAAACAGCAATAAAGTACTGCAATTTATATAGAGATGATGTGTTCTGATTCTATGGGACATGCTTTTTGTTTTCAATCTTGCATTAAAAACATGTTTTATAGAATTGAGAGAGCAGTGATAAACATACCATTCTATCCTTCTTAAGCAAACAATCCAACCACCATCAGAGTCCAGGACATCTATCCAGCTGACTCGTGATTTTCAGTGCCCATCCCATCTCACTGTTATTAGTATTCTCCTACAATCTAGTTCTGTCTACCTGTCTTCCTACTGAATGAGAATAGCTTGTTTATCCTGGCTGTTACATTATGGTACATCTTTTCTGCCAGGTCTCAGTGTGCTCTCTTTTGGCAGACTGGAGGCTGGAGGGAAGGGAGCAGAAGGAGACTCCACCGATTGGAAGGCAAAAGATGCACTGTCCTAGGGATGGGGTTCCACGACCACCACTCCGAAGAGGAGGAGGATGGTGGTGGTGGTGGTCGGGGACTCCCTCCTCAGGGGGACTGAGTCATCTATCTGCCGCCCCAACCGGGAAAACCGAGAGGTCTGCTGCTTGCCAGGAGCTAGGATTCACGATGTGACGGAGAGACAGCCGAGACTCATCAAGCCCTTGGATCGCTACCCCTTCCTGCTTCTCCACGTGGGCACCAATGATACTGCCAAGAATGACCTTGAGCGGATCACTGCAGACTACGTGGCTCTGGGAAGAAGGATAAAGGAGTTTGAGGCGCAAGTGGTGTTCTCGTCCATCCTCCCTGTGCAAGGAAAAGGCCGGGGTAGAGACCGTCGAATCGTGGAAGTCAACGAATGGCTACGCAGGTGGTGTCGAAGAGAAGGCATTGGATTCTTCGACCATGGGATGGTGTTCCAAGAAGGAGGAGTGCTAGGCTCCACCTAACGAAGAGAGGGAAGAGCATCTTCGCCAGCAGCCTGGCTAACCTAGTGAAGAGGGCTTTAAACTAGGTTCAACGGGGGAAGGAGACCAAAGCCCTGAGGTAAGTGGGGAAATGGGATCCTGGGAGGAAGCACAAGCAGGAGAGCGCAAGAGGGGAGGACTCCTGGCTCATGCTGAGAAAGAGAGACGATCAATGAGTTATCTTAAGTGCCTATACACAAATGCAAGAAGCCTGGGAAACAAGCAGGGAGAACTGGAAGTCCTGGCACAGTCAGGGAACTATGATGTGATTGGAATAACAGAGACTTGGTGGGATAACTCACATGACTGGAGTACTGTCATGGATGGATATAAACTGTTCAGGAAGGACAGGCAGGGCAGAAAAGGTGGGGGAGTTGCGTTGTATGTAAGAGAGGAGTATGACTGCTCAGAGCTCAGGTATGAAACTGCAGAAAAACCTGAGAGTCTCTGGATAAAGTTGAGAAGTGTGAGCAACAAGGGTGATGTCGTGGTCGGAGTCTGCTATAGACCACCAGACCAGGGGGATGAGGTGGACGAGGCTTTCTTCTGGCAACTAGCAGAAGTTGCTAGATCGCAGGCCCTGGTTCTCATGGGAGACTTTAATCACCCTGATATCTGCTGGGAGAGCAATACAGCGGTGAACAGACAATCCAGGAAGTTTTTGGAACGTGTAGGGGACAATTTCCTGGTGCAAGTGCTGGAGGAACCAACTAGGGGCAGAGCTTTTCTTGACCTGCTGCTCACAAACAGGGAAGAATTAGTAGGGGAAGCAAAAGTGGATGGGAACCTAGGAGGCAGTGACCATGAGATGGTCGAGTTCAGGATCCTGACACAAGGAAGAAAGGAGAGCAGCAGAATACAGACCCTGGACTTCAGAAAAGCAGACTTCGACTCCCTCTGGGAACAGATGGGCAGGATCCCCTGGGAGAATAACATGAAGGGCAAAGGGGTCCAGGAGAGCTGGCTGTATTTTAAAGAATCCTTATTGCGGTTGCAGGAACAAACCATCCCGATGTGTAGAAAGAATAGTAAATATGGCAGGCGACCAGCTTGGCTAAACAGTGAAATCCTTGCTGACCTTAAAATGCAAAAAAGAAGCTTACAAGAAGTGGAAGATTGGACAAATGACCAGGGAGGAGTATAAAAATATTGCTCAGGCATGCAGGAGTGAAATCAGGAAGGCCAAATCACACTTGGAGTTGCAGTTAGCAAGAGATGTTAAGAGTAACAAGAAGGGTTTCTTCAGGTATGTTAGCAACAAGAAGAAAGTCAAGGAAAGTGTGGGCCCCTTACTGAATGAGGGAGGCAACCTAGTGACCGAGGATGTGGAAAAAGCTAATGTACTCAATGATTTTTTTGCCTCTGTCTTCACAAACAAGGTCAGCTCCCAGATTGCTGCACTGGGCAGTACAGTATGGGGAGAAGGTGACCAGCCCTCTGTGGAGAAAGAAGTGGTTCGGGACTATTTATAAAAACTGGACGTGCACAAGTCCATGGAGCCGGATGCGCTGCATCCGAGGGTGCTAAAGGAGTTGGCGGGTGAGATTGCAGAGCCATTAGCCATTATTTTTGAAAACTCATGGCGATCGGGGGAGGTCCCAGATGACTGGAAAAAGGCTAATGTAGTGCCCCTCTTTAAAAAAGGGAAGAAGGAGGATCTGGGGAACTACAGGCCAGTCAGCCTCACCTCAGTCCCTGGAAAAATCATGGAGCAGGTCCTCAAGGAATCAATTATGAAACATTTAGAGGAGAGGAAAGTGATCAGGAACAGTCAGCATGGATTCACGAAGGGGAAGTCGTGCCTGACTAACCTAATTGCCTTCTATGATGAGATAACTGGCTCTGTGGATGAGGGGAAAGCAGTGGATGTGTTATTTCTTGACTTTAGCAAAGCTTTTGATACGGTCTCCCACAGTATTCTTGCCACCAAGTTAAAGAAGTATGGGCTGGATGAATGGACTGTAAGGTGGATAGAAAGCTGGCTAGATCGTCGGGCTCAACGGGTAGTGATCAATGGCTCCATGTCTAGTTGGCAGCCGGTTTCAAGTGGAGTGCCCCAAGGGTCGGTCCTGGGGCCGGTTTTGTTTAATATCTTTATTAATGATCTGGAGGATGGTGTGGACTGCACTCTCAGCAAGTTTGCAGATGACACTAAACTAGGAGGCGTGGTAGATACACTAGAGGGTAGGGATCGGATGCAGAGGGACCTAGACAACTTAGAGGATTGGGTCAAAAAAAACCTGATGAGGTTCAACAAGGACAAGTGCAGAGTCCTGCACTTAGGACGGAAGAATCCAATGCACTGCTACAGACTAGGGACCGAATGGCTAGGTAGCAGTTCTGCAGAAAAGGACCTAGGGGTCACAGTGGACGAGAAGCTGGATATGAGTCAACAGTGTGTTCTTGTTGCCAAGAAGGCTAACAGCATTTTGGGCTGTATAAATAGGGGCATTGCCAGCAGATCGAGGAACGTGATCATTCCCCTTTATTCGACATTGGTGAGGCCTCATCTGGAATACTGTGTCCAGTTTTGGGCCCCACACTACAAGAAGGATGTGGAAAAATTGGAAAGAGTCCAACGGAGGGCAACAAAAATGATTAGGGGTCTGGAGCACATGACTTATGAGGAGAGGCTGAGGGAACTGGGATTGTTTAGTCTGCAGAAGAAAAGAATGAGGGGGGATTTGATAGCAGCCTTCAATTACCTGAAGGGGGGTTCCAAAGAGGATGGAGCTCGGCTGTTCTCAGTGGTGGCAGATGACAGAACAAGGAGCAATGGTCTCAAGTTGCAGTGGGGGAGGTCCAGGTTGGATATTAGGAAAAACTATTTCACTAGGAGGGTGGTGAAACACTGGAATGCGTTACCTAGGGAGGTGGTGGAGTCTCCTTCCTCGGAGGTTTTTAAGGCCGGGCTTGACAAAGCCCTGGCTGGGATGATTTAGTTGGGAATTGGTCCTGCTTTGAGTAGGGGGTTGGACTAGATGACCTCGAGGTCCCTTCCAACCCTGATATTCTATGACTCATGACTTTAACATTCATAATCTGAGTAAAAATACCCAGACACATTGCGTGTATGATTAAAATATAATCATATATATCTGTATCAGGCTCGGAAGTTACTGCATGGATGTATTTAATTAGAATTGTATGTTGCCTGCCCAACTTCAATGCTACTCAGCATCTCTTGCGTCTGCATTTTCTTCAAGTCCTATATTTCCCCAAGCGAACCTGTGAACTTCCAGTGTAATTGTCAAAATGATATTTCTTTGGGGGAAAATCTCACGAGAGCTGGGAAGGGGAGAAGAGAACATCATGGAATTTCCTTGGCAGTGCCCTTTCTGGAGGGCAGGTTTGAGAGTAGTGTGTGTGTGTGTGTGGGGGGGGGGGTCTCAACGTACTCCTGACATGTAGATTGAAATTTTCAAATGGGCTCAGCACTGGACTAAGTCCATAATTAGTTATGTGACCCCCGAGCTCTTACTTTGACCTTCTGTATTGATCTATTGTCTTTTGTCTTATGCTTAGATTGTAAACTCTCTGGGGCACAGGTCATCTTTTTGTTTTAGGTTTGTACAGCACCTAGCACAACAGGGATCTTGGTCCATGACTAGGGCTCCTAGGTGCTATGGTCATAATAAAATAAATAAATAAATGAAATAATAGAGTATGCTTTGCAGTCATAGGAGTTTTATTATGGACATCAAGGGGACAGAGTTAGGCCAATGTAGCATTTACGAAAGCATACGATCTCTATGCACATTGCCTTGTATATTCAGAACAGCAGCAACAAAAACTATGTCCAAAATTTTCAGCTCTGGATGCCAGAAGTTATGTAATTAAAAACTGGCCTGATATGCAGAGATGCTGAGCACATAGTGATCCCAGTGAAGCCTTAAATGTAGTGAGTTCACACGGCATTGTTAATTGGCAATGATTCAATATTATGGATTAATAATAAGTTACAGATCTGGAGGGCTCCAAAGGACACAGATAATGCCTGGCATATAAAATGTCACCCCATGTATTTACACCATACTTCATCTTAATTGCTCTCAAGATTCTTCAACATCCTAATTTAATAAATATACATTTAAAAGAACTAACTAAATATGTATTCAAAGGCAGACCTGCACAGAATCCAGAGATATTGAATACCACCATAGGAAAAAATAAATCCAAACGAGATGAATTGCTTTAAGGGGATAACAAAAAAAAAACAAACAAAAAAACCCCCGAGTTGTTTGCAGTGTTGTTGTAGCCATGTTGGTCCTTGGATATGAGAAAGACAAGGTAGGTAAGATAATATCTTTTATTGAATCAACTTCTGTAGGTAGAAGGGCAAATCTTTGAGATTCTGAAGAGAAGTTCTGTGAAGCTCAAAAGCTTATCCCTTCCCCCCAAAAAAGTGGGTCCAATAAAAGCTCTTTCTCTAAAAAATAAATAAATAAATAAATAAAAAACCCCACCACACACATCAAAAAAAACAAGGACAATCACAATGAGGAGAAACACTAACGTTAATTATTCTCCATTCCCTGATTTGCAGTATATGCATAATATACAGGGATATTCTGTAGTGCACTGATGTGAGACTTCTGAAATACCTATGGATATAGGGGTGGGTGGGTTCTATTTTCAACTTAAAACTGCAATTTCTTGGGTTTTAAATCTATATAAGCAGCATTCATGATCTGATTGAATCAATTCTTAACAGTTTAATTCTACATGAAACCCAGCAACCAAAGAAAGAAAAAAGACTCATGAAAGCTATTTTGCAGGAAGCTGAAAAGATAATAGAACTTTGCAGAAATATCCATTGCATACTACTATATGGACCAACATTTTAAAATGGTATGGGATGACCTGAGTAAGTATAGGCCTGTTAGTTTGACATTGATCTTGGGCAAGATAATAGAGCAGTTTATTCCGGACTCTGTTAATAAAGAACTAAAGAAGGGTAATGTAATTAATGCCAATTAATGCCAACATGGATTTATGGAAAATAGATCATGTCAAACTAACTTGATTTTTTTTTTTTAAAATAAGATTACAAGTTTGGTTAATAAAAGCAATAGTGTTGGATTTCTGCTTGGACTTCTGCAAGGTGTTTGACTTGGTACCTAATGAAATTTTTATTAAAAAACTAGAAGGATATAAAATTAATATGGCACACGTTAAATGGATTAAAAAGCTGGCTAACTGATGTGTCTCAGAATGTAATTGTAAATGGGAAATCATCATTGAGCGGGTTTGTTTCCAATGGGGTTGGTTCCTGGCTCTATGTTATTTAATATTTTTATCAGTTACCTAGAAGAAAACAAAACCCTCACTGATACAGTTTACAGCTGGCAGAAAAACTGGGCAAGTCGGAAATAATGACGAGGACAGATCTCTGATAGCGATCTGGATCACTTGGTTAGCTGGGTGCAAGCAAGTAACATGCATTTTAATATGACTGAATATAAATGTATACATCTAAGAACAAAGAATGCAGGCCATACTTAACGATGGGGGACTCCATCCCTGGAAGCTGTGACTCAAAAAGATTTGGTGTTGTGGTGGATTATTATAAACCCCTCACTAGAACAGAGGGGGTTACGGAGCAACTCTGGGCTAAGGAGGCTTCACTCTTCTGCCCATGCCAAGCATGCTCGAGTTGGAAGCAGGGTTTAAAACCCAGTCAGGCAGCTCAGTCAGGGGCTGACAAGCCAGGAAGGAGGGTGTGCCCTGGGAGCGAGGATGTGAGCTGAGCCCACACCGAGCCAGAGAGCAGGGGAGCCAGAGCACCCAGCGACTGGGACCAGGGCTGAAAGCCTGGAGAGAGACGCTCTCCAGAGACGGGCGGCAGCCGGATGGGGTGCAGACCAAGTTAGGAAGTGACCCAGGGAAGCTGACTTAATGCTGCCAACAGGTGAGCAGCTGAACCAGCCTCCTAAGGCCCTGGGTTGGAACCAGGTGGAGTGGAAGGGCCTGTGTTCACCTCCCTGCCCCCATACCCATTGCTACCCCCAAGAACCGTATTCACTAGATAGAGTTATCTCACTAGGCAGAGTTACTGTTCCCTAAACCACACCTGTTAAGGGTGACTTATGTCGTAGGCACTAACCACTAGGCAGGAGATCCTCTCCCTCCCCCCCCCACCAGATCACATGAATATTCAAGTGAACATGAGTTCCCAATTCAAACCTGTAGCCAAAAGAGCTAATGCAGTGCTGGGATTCATGAATGGGAATCTCGAGTAGAGCAGAGAGGTTATTTTACCTCTATATGTGGCACCGGTGCAACCCTGCGGGAATACTGTGTCCAGTTCTGGTGTCCACAATTCAAGAAGAATGCTAATAAATTGGAGATGGTTCAGAGAAGAACCACGAGAATGATAAAAGGATTAAAAAAAAAAACTTGTCTCATAGTGTCAGACTCAAGGAGCTCAATCTATCTGGCTTAACAAACAGAAGGTTAAGGGGGGGTCACTTGATTACAGTCTATAAGTACTTGCATGTGGAATAAATAGTTGATAATGGGCTCTTCAGTCTAGCAGAGAAAGATTTAAACACAAACAAATGACTGGAAGGTGAAGATGTACCTTATTTCTGGTCTGAATTTGTCTAAGTGTTTAACAGTGAGTAATTAACCATCAATATATCAAGGGTAATGGTGGGTTTTGAGATGGAGTCACCCCGTCTCAAAAAAGATACATTAGAATTGGAAAAAGATCAACAAGGCAACTAAAATTATTAGGGGTATGGAACAGCTTCCCTATGAGGAGAGATTAAAAAGACTGGGACTTTTCAGCTTGGAAAAGAGATGACTAAAGAGGGCTATGATAGAAGTCTATAAAATCATGACTGGTGCAGAGAAAGTTAATAAGGAAGTATTATTTACTCCTTCTCATAGCACAAGAACTAGGGGTCACCAAATTAAATTAATAGGCAGCAGGTTTAAAACAAACAAAAAGAAGTATTTCTTCACACAACTCACAGTCA
This sequence comes from Trachemys scripta elegans, assembly GCF_013100865.1. Lineage (NCBI taxonomy): Eukaryota > Metazoa > Chordata > Testudines > Emydidae > Trachemys > Trachemys scripta. The sequence continues at coordinate 97,986,552 of NC_048303.1, forward strand.
ACATCTGTCAACTCTTTGCCAGATTATGTTGTGAAGGCCAAGGCTATAACAGGGTTCAAAAAGAACTAGGATGGGCAGGGATGATGTCCTTAACCTTTGTTTGCCAGAAGTTGGGAATGGGCAACAGGGGGTGGATCACTTGATGATTACCTGTTTCTGTTCATTCCCTCTGAAGCACCTGATTTTGGTTACTGTCAGAAGACAGGATACTGGGCTAGATGGACCTTTGGTCTGACCCAGTATTGCTGTTCTTATGTTCTCCATCGCTGACAATTTAAAAACAAAATTGGAAGTTTTTCTATAAAAGATCTACTCTAGGAATTATTTTGGGGAAGCCCTATACAGGAGGTAAGACTACATAATCACAATGGTCCCTTCTGGCCTTGGAGTCTATGACCATATATAATCAAACATATGGAATTAAAACATACATATATTACCCTATTGTTCTGTTTGCATTGCCACAAAAGCCACATTCAAACCAGAAGATTGTTCTGAGAAACATTTTTTATAGACTGCTATCTTCAAAAAGAAAACATTTTACTTTTGTGGTAGTTTTTTTTAATCTGTCACAGTAAACATACCGTCACTGCCCTTCTAACAGGCGACTGATTGCGTATCTCTGGTTTCCCTGCTTTACATGAAATATAAGGGGCATTCACATTCAAAAATCTTGTGCCAGAGGATCTCCATCTTGTGCCAGAGGATTTAATAGCTAATCACTCAATGTTCACACTGTATGACAAACTATTTCTAACTTTAGATATCCCACATAAGTGTATTCAGGATAAGTATTCTGCACAGTGTGATTCACTGAGGCAGGCTTTTCAAATCCCCTTAGCACTTCACATTTATTTGATGGAGACTTTGATTGGAATACATGCGACACCAACAGAAGCATTTCAACCAAGTTTGGTTGGTATTTGAATGGAAAAAGAGACGCAGGGACTCTTATGCCTCTGGTATTATTCAACTGCATCTTAGAAGCAATTCTTCCAGCAATGACTTATCCCTGGCTCACAAAGATACTTCAAAAGACCACAATATTTGCCTTTGAAATGTTCCATGATGCACCAACTAGCATGTACTTGCCAAAAAACTCCCCCGCGGGGAAGCATTATGAATGTGTTATATATGGGAAGGTATGGAAGATGGTATTGTTTTTTCTATGAACCACTAATTTAAAGCAGTGGATCTTCTGTGCTTAGTGTGACCAGATGTCACTATATTTAACCCTTTGTGCCGCATCCTGATCAACATACGATCGGGATGCCATTTGTCCCGATATTCAGGTAAGGAGGCGAGCAGGAGGGAGGCGCCAACTCCGTGGGTGCTCCAGGGTTGGAGTACCCACAGGGAAAAATTGCAGCCAAGCTCCCTCCTCCTTCTCTCCCCCTCCCCCCATTCCTGCTCCTCTGCACCGCATTCCTGCTCCTCTGCCTACCTCCAGGCACTTCCCGCCACCAAACAGCTGTTTGGCGGTGCTTAGAGATTTTCAGGAGGGAGGGAGAGGAGCGGGGACACAATGCGCTCAGAGGAGGAGATGGAGAAGAGGCAGGGCAGGGGCGGGGACTTGGGGGAATAGGGGTGGATGCTTGGGTAGGAAGAGGCAGGGGGTGGGTGAGCACCCACCGGGCAGAGGGGAAGTCGGCGCCGTAGGGGTGAGGGGTGGGCAGGGAGGGTGAAGAGGCAAGTGAGCGACTGGCAGGTGGGCGGAGGGGTGAGGAGGGACACAGTAAGCCAGCAGAGGGCTGGGGAGGGGGTTGAGGAAGGGCACGGTGGTGGGGGCAGAGTGGAGAGGGAGTGGGACCTGGGGCGGAGCCTGGGAGGAGCAGGGGTGGACTGTGGGCAGGGCTGATGGCACCCCAAATGTGTCCCGATATTTTAGTGTTGTGATTTGGTCACCCTATCTGTGCTAGTCTTCTGGGGAGAGGCAGTGCTCAGAGGCTATTCCATTCAAGGTGGAGGATCTGAGCGGCTAAGATATGCACTTTTTTACCCATAAAGATTTCATGTTTGTTCTCCCTTTCCCTTCTTCCCACCCCAAACCTAACAAAGGGAATAAGCTAATAAAGTGCATGGTTTGCCCACTGTGAACTGAAAACATACAAAGATATTCTTGGGTCCCCCTCAAGAGCTTTATCCCATCTCACCTGAACCCCCTGAACATTATCCAATTGAAACAGGGAGTGTGTGTGTGTATATATATTAATAACAACTTGATTTTTTTTTGTTCCCTGCTCTGAGTTACCTTTTACATGTCTTCATTCCAGGCATAACCATATTTCATTTTGTAATTCGCTTAGGGCAGATCTACATTAAAACGATGCCACTGCACCACTGTCGCACTTTAATGAAAAAGCTCTATGATGATGGAATAGAGCTCTCCTGTCGGTATAGTTAATCCACCTCCCTGAGAGATAGCAACTATGTCAACAGGAGAAGCTCTCCCACCAACATAGCGCTGTCTACACCAGAGGTTAGGCCAGTATAACTAGGTTGCTCAGATTTTTCACATCTCTGAGTGACGTAGTTATACCAATGTAAGTCTGTAGTGCAGACCAGACTTTATTCTCTAGGGACAACATTATCCCTTGTCTTATGACGAGATAACTGGCTCTGTGGATGAGGGGAAAGCAGTGGATGTGTTATTCCTTGACTTTAGCAAAGCTTTTGATACGGTCTCCCACAGTATTCTTGCCAGCAAGTTAAAGAAGTATGGGCTGGATGAATGGACTATAAGGTGGATAGAAAGCTAGCTAGTTCATTAGGTTTAACGGATAGTGATCAATGGCTCCATGTCTAGTTGGCAGCTGGTATCAAGCGGAGTGCCCCAAGGGTCGGTCCTGGGGCCGGTTTTGTTCAATATCTTCATTAATGATCTGGAGGATGGCGTGGACTGCACCCTCAGCATGTTTGCAGAGAACACTAAACTGGAAGGAGTGGTAGATACGCTGGAGGGTAGGGATAGCATACAGAGGGACCTACACAAATTAGAAGTCCGGTCCCAGAGAGCTTACCATATCAATAGGTAAGATAGTCAAAGGTGGGAGAGAAAATGAGAGCTAGAATGACTTGTCCAAGTTTGCAGAGTGGTAGCACTGGGTCTCATGATTTTCAATCCATTACCCTATACACTACACCTAGCTGATTCAACATAGTTACTGGATTAAGAATATGAACATGGATCTTACTTTTAAACCTTTGCTATGTAATATAGATATTTTAACATAAATTACATTTCATGTTTTGTGCTTGCTCTATTTCTTCAGCTTCCATTAATAACCAACATTCAGTTAAAAACTGAAAATATTTAATTAGATCAGCTCCTTCTGCTGATTATAAATAAGCAGCTATTACCTAGAATTCACACTAATATCCTACTGGATACTTTACTCAACTGTATCCTTAATGTTCTACCTGAACTAACAAGATATCTCCCTTGTATTCTTGTGGAAACTGTAAACTGAAGTCTGCCAGTCCATCTATGTGTCTGCTTGCTTTGGTAGAAAAGTCAACATTACACATATTTTACTTCATTAGTTCATATTATTTAATCCATGTAGGAAGCAGGAGAGGAAGAAAGCAGACTAGTTTAAATGCTGTCTTATGCATCTATATCATCATCACTGAACATGTCACGTAGTGGGGAAAATATAGGTTCGATTCTTCCATCTGGTGCATGGTACACCTGACCAAATAAATGCAAGTTACACCAAAAATTATGCTAATTTATGAGCAAGGGGATAGGGAACATAATAAGGTTGTACATATATCCTGATCATTTTAAGAAAACTGCAGAAAATGCTGCCATGACCTTCCAAAACGTAGTGTGGTTCGAGCCCTTAGTCTTGTTATAATTCATTATATCTTACAGGTAGAACAGGATAAAAAAAAAATTGATCAAAACTAGGAACTCAGTTTTTAACAATTTCCACCCCCACATCCATTTTCCTACTAGCTGTTCACCTGGGATACAGAACAGCATTCACATTATCCACTCATCTAACAATTCTTGCTGCCTGTCTACCCGTTTCTGCTGATAGCTCCAACTGCCACCATCACGCATCTGTGCTATGCACAATAGTGATATTTCATATTGAGAAGATTGCTGGTTACCACAGCAATCTGTTGAGTCTTCTGCGGCTTTAAATGATTGTGCTTTTCCACATTTAAGAAAATATTGCTTGCACTTCCTGATGCAAAACCCCTATTCTCACTGAAACTGACCTACCAGCGACTGATTGTTGTTCACGTTGCAGGTTCATGTGGATTCAATGGGAGAATAGGATGCAATTTATACTTTTGTAGTACATTTCTGGAGCACCTTTTTCCATGCTTTTTATTTTAAACACACATCAATGGAAAATGAAGTCAAATACACTTTAATTATAAAAGAAACTGCATTGAATGTTTAGATTCTCAATCCAAACCAATCTCTCCTCCCTTCTCTTCACAAATGATATGCAGTTCTGGGGCCTGATCCAGCACGTGAGATGAATTCCCAGTGACCTCAGTGGGAGCTATGTGTGGGGAGGGCAGACAGGATGGCCCCTTCCATTTAATAAAGAAGATTCAGTGAACATGTCACTGCATACCACGTTACAGTGTGAATATTAACGTGTAAGCCAGATGTGTTATATACCTTGATGGTAATTACATATTAAGCCTGCAGGTCCAAGACAGAACTGCTTAGAACTGCTGTATGCAAGCTCACTTGGTGAAGTTTAAAATATCCCCATTACCTATGGAATACGGACTAATCTTTTACAGAAAGTACATGGAATACTAAAATTGCCACAACTATGTATTAATGGGGATCACCAAAATCTGATAATATACCTAATCTGGTTTAGGGAAGGACAAAGGGTACTTTAATAGGTGTACTGAGGATTCTGGCTGATGTTAAAGGAATATGTTACAAAGCGCATTATATGAGACAGCTATAGAATGGGGGGGGGGGGAGAAAGAGGCGCAGATAGAACGATTTCAAGGAAAATGGAACAAAGTGATCTTCACCAGCAACTACTCTCTAGAAAGTCCCTATCTCTAATATTCAACTACTCTTCCTTTCCACCATCACTAACTCCCTCCAGAATCTCAAGTGTATTGATCATTCTGACTTCTCAGCTTTCTCCTCCTGTATGAGTGTTCTTCCCCTCATAGATTCCAGAGTTTCTATTTATAACCTCACTCCTACATGGAGTTTCTTTGAAGAAGTTGTCTGCCTTCAATATATGATTCTCCTCTTCAGTACTGCTCTCCCAAAATCTCTCCCATGCTAAGAAACTATTCTTCTCCTTCCTTAATGGGACACCTACGACTTTCACCATCACCATCCCTTCTCTACTTTGGCGTCTCCTCTTCAACTCGCTACTCCATCGCCTTCCATTTCCTCAAGATTTCGCTATTTCAAAACAAAAATCAACACCATCCAACACAAACTCTTCTTCAGCACCTCTCTCCTCCCCTTCTCCTGTTACCTCTTTTCATAGGCTCATCCTCCTTTATTGAATGAGCCTCTCTCCTGTCTTCCTCCAACCTCACACCATCTAGGGTTTCATTCCATGCTCATCACAACTGTATCCGAGTGCCTATCCTCTCAACCAATACCCCACCCCAACGTCTAGCTCCCTTTAGTATTTTCTTCTGTTTTTTCCCCCCAAGTGAATGGCCATGCGGTACCACATTTTATTTCTTATCCTAATCTTCTCTTCCTCTGCAAGCACTTTCCTCTCTACATTTTTGTTTCTGCCTTCCTAAAATCCCTCTCTTCTCTCCACCTGGCTTGTCCAACTTCCATCATCTCCTGTTTCCTCTTCAGCTTCCTGCAACCTGGCTTTCATCCTCTCCTCATCAGTGAAACTGCTTTCACTAATGACATTTTACCAAGTTACTGTAAATAATTCAGGTACCATGTTAATAATGCACAGCAAAGGAAGAAATAAATTAAGAGGTACAGGAAAAGAAAAGAGAAATTTTCAGCAGAGATCTGAAATGAGATTGAGAGGTACAATAAGTTTTCTGTACTAGGTGATCTTCAGAGAAAAAGACTCATATGCCAGTAGTAGTGCAATTGTCTGATGAGGAGAGGGGAGCCGGGTGCTAAACAAACAGAGAGGGGAATGGAAAACAGAGGTTTATGAGGTGGCCTGGAGTAAATCCATAGAGGAAGATCTTAAAACCATTTTTAAACTAGATAAATGAATGGGGAGGAAGTGTAAATTTAAAAAATAGAGGATGGTTATGCTTCATTATACTTGTGATAAGACAGACAAGCGGTGTTGTGTGTTCACCTTGAGGATTTCCTACTTTTAAGACAGTACTTTTCTCAAATAGTATACATACTTGTATTAACACTAATAGTTCCATACTTGCATCAGTGCAAGATGAGGCAACACTGCCTAGTCAATGCAATGGTGAGAACTTAGTATGGATCTATTGTGATTCTACCTTTGAAAGGATGCTGATGAAATTGCAACATGGTATGTGGACTGTTTTTCATAGTGCATGGGTTTTGCAGCCTCTTTGTCCTAACTTTCAGCAAATTTCTTTGATCCATTCTGTTCCGAAGGCAGGATGGCCTTAAACCAGTTGATCCAGCAACTTTTCAATGTTCTCATTACAAAGACAGCTGCATTTTTCCAGTCACACAGTGGAACCTGAGAGCTGTGTTTGTGTGAGCAGAGTGCTGAAGAAAATATAGATTTATATTCATCCCCAAATAAAACAGGAATAAGAGCTCTCTGTAACATCAGTCAATTCCAGCTCTGGATAATAGGAAGCTAGACACATTTCCTTCACTTTTGCAATTAGCAAGAATATTATGCATAGCAACAATGTGATTTATGATGTTTCTGAGCTTGAGGTCCATTATTTCCATGCACATATGAAGAATTATTTAAATGCTACATCTTTCTCATACAGATGCTTTGTGGGGAAATCTGTGATTTCACTTTAGGTTTTCTTCTGAGGAAATGGCCGTGCTGTGTCACATGTGAACTCGTGACATGTGACAGAAAATGATTTAATCTCTTTGAGTCAGCTGGTTTGTTTGGAAAACAGACTTTGCTCCAGAAACTTTAAAAGGCTTAATCAAGATTACTCTATTTAGGTGGGAGGAGGGTCTGCTTGAGTCCCCAATCACAATCCTAGGATCCTTACTCCAATACCATTGAATGCTTCTGGGGGAGAGCATATCCCAACCTGCAAGTCATGCTTTTCTTCCTCTGGTCCACTTTTGGCCCATTTAGTCCCTATGTGGGTGCTGGACAACCACTCTCCTGTAACTTGAATCTATGGTGGGAAAGCAACTGTTGTAACTTCTCTCACTTGCCCTCCAAAACACTTGTTGATAGTGTAAGCCCTAGCCTCTGCCTCTATACAGTCCTGAAGCTTCTGTTTCTCCTATCAGCAACCACATGTTCTTAGCCTGGGGAGAGATGTTCTATAATCTCTTATGTTGTCCTTGTGCTCTATGATCCCTTGTGCGGTCATTTAAAAAAAAAAAAAAAAACCAACCCGCCCGCCCCCCCGACACACACAGAGAGGCATTCCCAAACCATAGTTCAAGGACTTGAAGTGTAACAGCCCTTGCAAGATCATTGGGAGAAACCAGACAACATTACTGCAGATAAGCATAACAATAACACTAAGTGAAAATTTAACAATCCACTCTTGAAACAAAGCTCAATCAACTCAGGGGCAGTTTTTAGAAGCTGAGTATGTCACCAGAAAAGTTTGTTCCACCCTAAATCTCTCTCTCAGAATAATTTCTTAGGCACAGCTTCTGCCTACAGGTTATTCCCACACAAAAACAAAAACATTGCATAGTGCCAAACATTGCAGCCCCTACCACTCCTCCCGAAACGTGTCAGCATAAGAGGGCCTGAAACCTATCCACAAACTCGGAGTGAGTTTCTGGTTCATTAATGACAACCAAATCCAGATTAGTTTTGAATGAATTCAGACGACATTTTTCATGTTTTGTATAACTCTTCTCCCTTCTTATAAGGCTTTGCAGGTAAAGCATTTTAAAAGTGTTAAAACTATCTTGTTTTAAAAAATTTTCCCCATGCATACCCTTTTTAAAAAAAAAAAAAAAAAAAAAAAAAGCACTGTTCATCTTATCTAGTTTTTTTTTTTTTTTTTTAAAGGCAAATAATGAAGAAAAATCTCTCAGATTTTTAGACATCTTCAATTTTATCTTGTAAAATTATCATTTCACTTGAGTGGTAAAGCTCTCCGCCTCCCCTTTTACTGGTACATGCATCAGGCTAAGGGACATCAATAAGAGTAAAGCAGGATTTCATGGTACCAACTTTTCCACTCAACTTCACTGGGTAGCACTTTATACTGAAAAGTTTATGATTGGCGTATCCTTGGTTTGTGATAGGTGTTTGCTACTGCAAGCCTGAAAATAACCTCTGAGGAGTGTTCCTTGGATGCCAGATCTGAACTTTGAAAAGGTTGACTTTATGTTAAATTACATTGAATAGCACACAACAGCTAAAATCTAAACTTTGAAAAACATTAAACTAAATTTTAGTTCACCAACAGATTTCAGTACTGCAATTAAGACAAATCTGACTTTTCAACATACTACTTTATAAAGAAAATGACCTTCCACAAGGAAATATGTAGCAGATCTATTCAGCCTCTATGTTCAACTCTGTATTATCACCATGCCATCTGAAGGGGAGCAACCCACAGTTCTGGCATCATTCATTATATGAGTTAATGACAGGCAAAACTCAAAGGGTTTGATGCAAATCAAGAAAGCATGTGTGACAATACCTGCCTTTTATTGGTATATCCATCAGCTTGAAACAACAGTTCAGATTCTTATCCTCAAATTCAAGAACCTCACATTCCCCTGGAAGTTTCTAGGTAAGCCAATTGCCCAAATCCGCACCACAGTTAGCTTCTTCCTTCTTTCCCAGGCTCTAGTCACCACCTTCTGTTGAAGATCTGTGGGGCTTATCAGTTCAATTAGTCATCTTCACTGAATGGGCCTAACACTGTTCTATCAGCCAGGCTCTCTAATGGGGCCCAGGCTGCTAAATGACTTGACACAGTGGAGTTTCTCCCCTCCCTCTCAAACTCCAGAATGTAGAAGATTGAGGTTCACTCATTTTTCAATAAGAAAAGTTTCAGGTTGGTTCAGTTTGAGTTTTAAGTGAAGTTTTAGACCAATTTATCCAAACCGATTTCCCAATACTGTAGCTATTGATATAGCCGCCGAATGCCCACAGTTGTTGTTTCTAGTCAACTTCATCCTTGGACTGATTTCCAAAAGGGAAGCAGCTCTGAACCATGCCCATTTGCACAATCTAATTGCCAGTTGATTCATGCATGTAGTCATGATAATTGCACAAATGAAGCTCACAGCTGTACACATAGTACCCATAGTACTATTATGCATGACTCAGGGTTTCTGCTCTTTTGAAAATCAGGTTCACTATGAGCAATTTGGCTTTCACAGCTCAGAAGAAACTACTGTAAAATTTTGAAATCTCCCCCCTTCCTCCCCCCTGCCCCCTTACATACCTAAAGTAAAGGCCAGGCAGAACTGCAGTCATTTGGGAAAGCACAGGGGCTGCTCCATGCCTATCCTTTCAGGAGCATGGAAAAGATAGGGAGAACATGGCTCTCTCCATCATCCTCTCTCTCCAAATGCACAAGGAAGGGAATGCATAGGTTCTGTGCATCCAGGAGCTGTGGGAGGAAATCCTCTCCAGGTGCTCCCCAAAGGCAAACACAGCCTCCTAGTACCCCCACTGCAGGACTATGTTTGAATCCTTAATGTTCATAAAGTATTTTGAGATCCTTGGATGCTTACTAGTTTCTAGATCAGCATTAAGCATTGTTATTTCTTAGTCATTGGTGTGGTCATTAATTAACCCAAAATATTAATTACCAATCATATTAATACAGTTTAACATGCTGTATAAGCAAACCAAGCCAGTGCCGTGTCACTGGAAGAAGAACTTTTACTTCAATTGTTTAATTAATTTGTGATGCAAGTTCTATTCTGCTGCATGTCCCCCTTCCTTCCTGTCAGGCAGGGTTTTACAGTAATCCCATATTGAGACTAAGTCATCACAGAAAACAACTTCAGCACAGGCAGGCAAAGTTAAATATTTTTAAAATGCAAACAAAATGAATTTTTAAAAACTTCAAAATAGACTTGGACCCATAAGGCCCTTTTCCCAGCCCCTGGCAGTTCTTTTAACAAAAGATGCTCTTAAGTTATGCAGCCTTCTCATTTGTCAATTCAGAAATTTCTCTGTCTCCTCTGCTCCATACTCTGTATAATTTAAGGTGACTCACTGTACAGGAAAGTTCACCTTCCATTAAAATGTTTTCTTTAGTAAGCACTCTCCTGCAAGTGCTGTAGTGTAAACATGAGTGGCTACGAATACGAACATTTATTAAATAGAACTGATGAATATTTCAATACCTAAGGGAGAGCAATTCACAGCTCAATCTTTCAGGCCGTTTTAAGTGCAGCACAGGACAATTCCACTACATCTTCCATTAATATTTAATTGCCCATTTTATTCTGTTTACCTTTTTGGTTAATATATAATTTAAAGCCCTGCTACTAAAAAGGATGAAAAAAAAAAAAAAAAGAGAGAGAGAACAACTGTTAGTCTGCTTTTAACAAATCTCTGGTGAGAGCTTTTGCTTCATTTAAAATTCATTGCAAAGAATTTTTATTTAATATCAGTAATGCAAACCTCAGGTATCAAAGTAAAACTTGGAAGCAAGTGTTGTGTAACATTCCTGATGCTGACTTGGATTTGATTTACGTCAGTTTCTGACTGGCTGCCATTGACAAAGCAGTAAAGCAACCTGTGACGGTGCCATGTGTGATAACCCAGTGAAGGAAAGTCCTTGTAACCTGACTGGACAAAAAAAATTGCTGTGGCAGAAAGCTGGCCTCACAGCAGTAAGTGATGTTTTTATAGTCCTCTCTACATAGATTTTACTGGCTAGGGAAAAGGTATTATACGAAGCAGAATGAAACAACATTCCAATAGGGAACACTCTCATCGTTATAGAAGTGGAGACTGTGATTGCTAAATACTTCTCTTCCCTTTGGTGCATATCTGTAGAAACCTATTGGATTAGTAGACATACAGCCCTGCTAATGTCTGGGATTATTTCTTACCTAATCTGATCAATATATTTTGCAGGTACTATACATAGGATTTTAAAGCAATGCTCATGGGAGTGGGATACCTGATCTGCACTTGTCAGTCATCAGGATTTCACAACATATCATAGAGAAGTTCAATAGAAGACAATGGTGATAAAAATTAGCAGGACCTGTCAATTAAGGTGCCCAGAACAATGCTGGTGAATAGCAGTACTCTCAGTATTCACTGTAGTTTGGTAAGTAATTGGCAGAACATACCTAAATAATGCAGTTGGACAAGACTTGAAATGCCTATTACACACACACACACACACACACACACACACACACACAGTGTGTAATGGTTTATTGCATCCAGTTCTTCTAGAGTTCACAGATTTGATCAGACCATCAATAGGCAGAGTAAGCTGTGCACTCCTGATATTCTTTGACACACACAATGCAGGACAGGCAATGACAAACTAATGGACTAGCAGCTGCCAGGCTCCCTTTTCACGCCTCCTGACAGGCATGAGGAAGGAGCGGGATAAGATATTGGATTGTGTGGAATTCCAGACACACAGTTTAATGATGATACAATGTCCTGCCACTGCAATGTGATGCTAGCATTAGAGCACTGCATCAATGTGTGATGGATTATTTGGAATCATGGCATCTCATTGTCGGGATATCACTCTGCAATTATTTTGTTATTCTCTGCAGGGCTGTACAGTTAAGCAAAACTAACTTAAAATAATAAGAAAGAGGGGTGTTGTCCAAGACTGTGATTTTTTTTCCATGTTTGCTAATTTGTCAGTTATTTAAAACTAACAGTGGATAATCAGAAAAGACAGCACCTAAGGTCTAATTGCCACTTTGGTAGTTTTATGGCAATGCATTGAGAGATGTAAAAGCTAAATATTCCTGTCCTTGTTCTAAGTTCAGGTTAGGTTTGAATTTTGAAAGTTGTTGGAGGGGAAGTACAACAAGACCATGGTCATGTGGTGCTTTTTGGTGATGTTTTAACCAACGATACTTACTTACACAAATCACTTTCATGTGACAGCAAATTTGACAACATTGAGGGGAAAAAATACTTTCAGCTAAAAAGCCAGACCCCAAAAATTACTCTCAGCTCCATTCCCTATTCTCCAGATCTCTCTGGAGCTTTTAGGGTCATCTTTCCCATACGCCTCCAAGTATGGAGCACTGATAGAATTTTGTCATGCATTTGCACCAGTCTTATTTACATATTAGAAACCTTTTTGAAAATGAAAAAAAAAATTACATGTGAAGGAATTAAATTCTGTAGCTGACTTATTTTTTATTTCTTTCAATTTTCTTTCACTATCATTATATGATGGCAACATTTTATTTAAAAACGTCATTGAGCAAACTAAGGTATGATTCAGCACAACACATAAGCACACGCATAACTCAATGGAACTACTTATTCCATTGACTGCAATAGCTTAAATGGAAACACAGACATAAGTGTTTGCAGGGATGGAATCTAATGTGTTACATTCGAGGTAAAATGAGAAGATATAAGCATATTTATACATTCAGAGAGAGAGAGAGACAGACAGACAGACAAAAACACCAAATATTATGGAAAGGCAATATCAATTCTAATCAAGCCTGCTTTCTCTTTTTAAAAAGGAAAAAAAATATGAGTAACTAAACCAGAAAATGAACGTGGGCAAAATAGCAGAGCTACAATTCTTGAAAGTGAAGATTTGCTGCCTGGACAGACCATCTGCCTAGAATACAGTTAGTATATTCAAGAATGTTGCATGCCATTTTTCTGCCCTTGAATCAAATTCCTATGTTAGTAGGAGAAGGCTAACAATTATACAAGTACTTATCAGTTTGATAAGAATAGGACACGTGCAGAAAGTCTCCACAAGTTTAGCCACAGCCAGGATCAGGCTAGATCGTCAATACAGAACGAAAGGAAGTTTACATTATCTTGTTTGACTGAAACTTTGAACTGTCAGTGAAATTTTGTAGTATCTATTCTCAAAAAAAAAAAAAAAACAACAACTAAAAAACAAAAAGAAAACCAACCTTCTTTATACAATGCTGGTCATGGTTTAAAGGAGGAATGGGAGGGAGCAACAGCCTCTGCTAAAAGCAAAACAAAAATCACCTCTCACTGACCTCAGTGAGAGTTACTCTATATCCTCAGTGCTCCCATACAACAACCCTCCAATCAGGCACGAGAGCAGGAAACAGTTTCCCTGTACCCCAGTGACAATCCTAACCTCACAGCTTCATTTCTTTCTCTGTATGATTGATAGGCAGCAACATACTTGCCCAGGCCTCCTCCCTCTCCAGTGCTGCCATCTTCCATGATTTGCAGGAAAATAACGTGATCATCAGTGGCTTCTACCTTTGCTCCCCTATGGACTTGATGCACAGAACCTGGTTCTGCTTGGTGATTATGCATAATGTGCAAGTTCCATTTTGCCTACTGACTTATTTAAGCCACGAATGCTGATCACATCTTCCAAGGCTCTAAAGTATGCAAAGCATATGAATGTGAAATATGATCTCATGCAGATATTCCTTAAACGGTCATTGCCGAGGGTGAAAGCAATGCATTTTCTAGGAGCAGAAATTACACAATTCTGCTTTTTTTGAATGAGCCAAATCTAGTTTCTTCACCTACCCAAGCAGAGCTATACATTATTGTTTTCCTACATGGTGTCAGACATTAGAATGTATTTGGTTAGTTACAGTCTCAGCTTGGTCATTCTTTGCATATCTTATTTCCACCCAGTCTCTTTCTGGGAACTGATGCAATTTCATCACAACTCACATGTCTTCCAATTAGTGGTCAGGTACTATCGTAGCTAGTATCAGAATCCTCCATCCAATGCCTGGAGATGGTATATGCATGCTAAATGTTCAGCTTGAATTAAGATCCTCATGGGCTCTAGGAAACAACTCTACATATGAGCTAAAAGTTATCCTATTCTAGGTTTCGCTCTTCTAGGTTTCTTTCAACCCCAAATACATGTTGCATGTTATGGGATACTTTATGACTTTGTGCCATGCAGGTCAGGGTCCAAGTTTCAGTAAGCGGAGACAGAGATTGGGTGAAAACCATTAGTCCATAGTTTATTAAACAGTAATAATATCTGCAGTCTAAACCCTCTCACATCTTTTTTGGTGCAATGCAAGTTTATAAAACATGTCTGCTAAAATTTTTCCAGTCTCTATTCCAATTTCTTTTAATTCTCTTTAATGTTTTTTCCCCTTTTCTTCTTTTAATGGCGGGGGGGAGGGGAAAGAGGGGCTGGCAACTTATCCGTTTAACTATATTTTATTCATGCCTCTAGTTCTACTATTATCTACACACTTTCCAGTTCTTTTCCACTCGCTCCTAGAAATCTGATCCACAAGTGGGACAAATGTCTGCCCTTTAACCGTTGTAAAGATAGCTGTAAGTAATTGTTTGTCTCTGCTCTTTCCTTTTCTCTTGTCTCTGATTTCCCTGTCATTACTGTTAGTGAAATCATCTGATTTTACTGTCTGCTAGACATACTGTACTTCTAAAGCCTTTAACTTTTAGTGTTGGTACTCTACTTTATTCAAGACTCTTCTGGGCTTGAGACATTAATATTTTATTAAATGCTTGTAATTCTTTAGAATCCATCTGGTCCCACCCATGCACAAAGTTATGAGTTATTGTTTGTAAGCACAGCAATAGTGGTTTAATATGAGAGAATCAGTTGACTTAGTCCTTCCATTTAACATAACCTCAGCAGCTATTAAACTTTCTGATGTTCAGTGTTTTGCTCCTAGACAACTGACTTAAGCTCACAAGCCTCATGCATCTTGTCTTTCCCACTGTTTTCTTGTTTGGCAGGAGGAGTATGCTGGCTGCATGCCACCCATCAGAAAATACATTTACAATAACATGAGTTCAGGTGCCAGCATTCTGTTGCCATTTGAGGTGTCTAACCTACATGAGGAGTGGGGAGAGGGATTCATTTCCCTTTATTTCATGGAGAGGGATACCTTTCATTTCCCATTAAACATATACAGTACAAAAAAGAGCAAGAACTATTGTATATAAGATGTAAAACACCTTACCTGATCTTCAGCAGCAACATGGGAAGAAGTTTCACTGGCACATCAGGAGTCAGGAGAAAGCTTGACTTGATTTTATCATGTCAAAGAACTACCTCCACTTTGTCAGATCTTGTTAAGTGGTCCTGATGTTGTTCACACTGGATGTCCAAAGAGCTCTGCTTGGTAGCACAGCATATTCTTGGCACATTCTAAAAGATAAGTAAAACATATACAAAGAACTTCAGGGGCAGAAGATGATTAAAACCAGAAATGGTTCAAACCCAAATGCCAGTACTTTGAGAAAAGCTGGATCGGCAAACCTTTTGTAGCTTACAATAGGGACAACCCTGGTTTAGTGTAAGAGAGAGAGGGGAAGGGAATGCAAACATAAATGGAAAGTAGAATTTCCAGTATACAAATCACTATAATAGTGTAGTTTTCTTGAACATAAGAGAGTTCACACACATGCTTGATATTGAGTCTAATGATAGTTAGAAAAATTATTCCTGCCAGAATCTGAGTTATATCACAAAGGTACATATCATTTCAGTAAGAGCCATAGATTTTCTGACCAGATGGGACCATTATCATCATGTAGTCTGACCACCTGCATGACACAAGCCATAGCATTCCTGAATCTAGCCCAATAACTTGTGTAGGAACCAAAGCTCATCTTTTAGAAAAAAAGATCACCTCTTGATTTAAAGATTCTAACTGATAATCTGTTCCAAAAGTTAATTACGACTCTTTAAAATGTCTTATTTCCAGTTTGACTTTTGCTGACTTCAGTTTCCAGCTGGATCTTATCTTAGGTCATTGCCTGCTAGATTAGAGAGACCTGGGCTATCTTTTCCTTATGTAGATAATTATACCGTGGTGTAAGGTTAAAAGGCAATCAGGATTAAGTCATCACACAACATTAAATAACCTAAACTCTTTTAGTCACTCATTGTAAGGCATGTATTCCAGATCACTTATTCTTGTAGCTCTTCTCTGTACCCTCTACAATTTTTCAACATTCTTTTTAAAATGACACCAGTACTGGACACAGTATTCCAGAAGTGGTCTCTCCAATTCCCTGTACAGAGGAAACATCACCTCCGTACTCATTATGGCTATGTTTATTCATTCAAGGATCACATTAGCCCCTTTGCGACAGTATCAAACTAGGAATGCACAGTCAGATGATAATTATTAACAAGACCTTTTCAGCATAGTTGTATTCCAGGATACAGGCCACCCCATTCGACCAAGCCACCACCCTGTAAATATTGCTCACATTGTTCCTAGATGCATGACCTTAAATTCTATTGCAGGTGTGCCTATATCTGATCTTTGTGAGAAAGATGACTGGGTAAGTCTCTGTTTATATTATAGTTACAAAGGGGATCAAATCAACTTTTTTTTGAGTCCCTGGTTGCAAGCTTCACTCTGGGGATGCCACTGCCTCTTCATGACAAACCACACACACTGGAAGAGCTGGTTCTACAGCTCAAGGAAACAACTGCCTCTACCAGGTGAGCTAAAATACAACTTCTATTAATTCTCAGATCTAGCAGGATCACTATGTTCTTTATAAGTGGCAACCAGCCAAGAGAAAGGAAAATACTCACAAATACATACAGTGCAAGACCCTGCTTCTATTGACTTCAATGGGAATAAACAAACCCTAACTGAAATCGGTAGGAGCAGGATGTATCCAAATGTTATCCACAACAACAACCAATAACAACAAACCCATTAATCTAGTATAGGCTAGTTTCTTCAATTATAAACAACTTGTGAGCTGTAAAATAAACTGAACTATATGGAAAGTTCATAAAAGGAACAGAGAGTCACAAACCACAATGGTACTAGATTGGGACACAACATTCATTATACAAAAGTCAAAATTCCAAGTCAGAGTAATTTTTAATTAATTTCAACTCAGAATTGTGCTTACAGAAATATTTCCTGGCAATTTTCAGACCAAATTAATTTTCCAGTCCAAAGCTATAAAAGGAAGAGAACTTTAGAGAAAAAGCTCTTTGTAATCTCCCTATGACTAAGAATGACTAATGCTTCTCAGTAATACTGAGGCTTGTTTGACTTTATAAAATTGGAACATAGATCTTAGGGCTGTGCTTACTTTTAAGGAAGTTGTTTTTGCATCTTTCAATGGTATTAATCGCAGATCAGGGCACTTTATGCTGCTGTAGCACATTTTCTACTGTCCATATCCATTATTTGGAGAGAAACACTAGACTTTTATTAATTAACATCTGAAAAAATTCTCCAGATTCATACTCACTTGTAGGGCAGTTTCCACTAGAGAAAGAACCTGACTCTGCAATTTCCACACCAACACCTAAAGACATTGGCTTTCTTAACAGGAAAAGGAAGACTGCCTATTTAGGCTTGGTAAAAGGAGGAGTGCCACCTCTGTAAAATCCAGCATCCCCTCCTAATTGGGAAATTGTAACAGTTTGGTGATTAATCTCAGCCAATGTTGCAGTGAGCCTAAAGAGTTGGGGCTTCCTTATAGTGTGTTTTTAGTCCCATGAATCTAGACCGTCCCATAGGAAATACCTGCATATAGTGTTTGTGGGAGTTTAATATCATCCATGTTTTTATGTTTTAATTTCTGCCCTATCACTCTTTATCTAAATAAAGTGTTCATTGTATTTCCCTGTATACCACATTACTGGCACAAACATGCTGCACTAATCTCATCTATACAGCCAAGAGAAAGAGTGAAACAAACTACAGAGAAATTCAGAGGTTGCCGTTTACCTTTTATTTATTCAAGATAATTTTTTTTAATAAAAAAGCATTTTGTTTGCATGCTACTGGAATGATCGTTTGCAGTAGAAGTGGTCATGCATCAAATACATCCTTGGGCTGATTCAGGAAGTCTCTGATGCATCATCTTTCACCAATTAGGAATAAAGATACTTTTTAACTGTTTGTTCCAAATATTCCACTTTGGCTGAGATCTAAATACTGAGCTGTGAACAGCAGTGCTGGCTGCCTATGATTTCTGACATAAAATGTCTGGTGATAACAGTAATTGAGTTAGTCCCCTTTATCTTAGGCATGTGATAAAATATAATTAACACTGTGCATATTCTTCCTCTGGGTTTGTGAGTGGGCTGGGGCAACAAGAGGCACCACATGTCTCTTATTTGAACTGAATCCTGGGGAAAAGAAGGTACAATTAATGCAGATATTAAGTTGATAATTAGAAGTGTGTCTCTTATTATTAAATATACACACTCCTATGAACATAAATGTGCAGGATTTGATTTTTCTTCTATACAGCTGAGAGTCCTGACCTTCCAATATTTATTTTTCATGCCAAACAGAAGTCAAAGCATGTTGTTCTGTTTTTAAAGAAATCCACAATAAGCACTTCACCCAAATCTAGAGAATAATGAAATTATGCTATTATTGTAGCCATCTGTCTCTTCACATCAGTCTTTTATGATTTTTATAGTCCAGTTTCAAGGCTCCATAAGAAATTATATTAGTTAACATTAATAACAGCATTTAATTTAATGATTTAAGTCTCAATTTTGAATTAGCTTAAACCCAGTGGAGATTCATGTGTTTGTATGTATGTATGTGTGTGTGTGTGTGTGTGTGGGGGGGTATTACCTGGAAAGTTATTTATTGTGTTCTGCTTGATTGGCTATTAAAGGAGGGGATGATGTGTTCCTCTGCATCTGTTGTATACTGTGTTTGCTGTTTGCCACCCTGACAGACAGGAAAGCTACAGCCGGTGCTAATTTGAGTAACATCTAACGCCTGGCCTGACAAGGTAAATTCAAATTATGAAGCGATCCCTTCACATACAGAGACCTTGTTAGTTAGATTAGTGGGGGATTGGCTCAGTGTGACAGCTTGTTTGCTTAATGTGAGCTATCTGCATTCCCAATGCAGTCTATATATTCATTTAAAGAAAAAAAAATAAAGATGCCATTTTTCTTATTTGTCACAGAGTTCATGTAATATTCCTTCTCAGTTTTCTTCATTGTTGACTTCTTAAGGAAATAGCAGCAAGTGTGTACCTTGGAGCGAGACAGCTAATTTTGTTATGGATGAACATAGTGTTGTGACAAAACAGTGGCACAGCTGTCATAACAGCTGTCACACATTAATCATGACAGTGACAAATAGCATAATTACTTTATCTGGAATTCCTAGCATGCACACTCAGTATGCACCACTACAGTGTAAGCATATCAAGCGTGGTTTAATTAAAAGACATCAATACAGGTTAGTTAGACATGGGCTAGGAGACACTGATACAAAATGAAAATAAAATTTATAGTTTCCTTTTTAGGGACACCGGAAGACCAATTACTTAGCCAACAAGGTAATTTGAATCTGTTTTTCCTAATCAGCCCTTCTTGATACGTATGCTGTGTGGTAAATTGAGCTACTTGTACAGTTATGTTTCTGACCAAATCTCAGCTATGCGCCATTCAATGGCTATTCCTCCATTCCAGCTGTTTTGTGTTTTCACATTTGTCCCACATCCTCTGGGTACATAATAAGGGCTGGTCTTCACTACCCACCCAGATTGGCGGTAGAAAATTGATCTCTTGGGGATCGATTTATCGTGTCTCGTCAGGACGCAATAATCGATCCCCAAATTGACACGCATACTCCACCAGCCCAGGTAGGAGTAAGCGCCGTCAACGGGGGAGTCGCTGTGGTCGATTTGCCGCCGTCCTCACAGCGGGGTAAGTCGAATCAGATACGTCGAATTCAGCTACGCTATTCCCGTAGCTGAATTTGTGTATCTGAAATCGACCCCGCCCCATAGCGTAGACATAGCCTAAGATTCTGAAGCATAAATAATGAATTCCATTATATATGTGGTAAAATTTTTATTTCCCACACATTTACATATAGAGAGAGACATGCCATGAAATTTGCACTCTGATCTGGATCTGCACATGACAAAGTTTGGGTAGTACATACCAAGGGCTCATTATAAAGACAGTCTAACTCATTCCCCTGGTGTCAGATGTCACTGAGGGTCCAAACAAGGTTCCCTGTTTCATTCACAAAAAGAGAAGCTGAATGCAAGTTAGGTTGAACAAATGGAACTTTATTAAACCCTGTGCACTTCTCTGTCCATGTGGCTGTCTACTCCTTCTCTATTTCCCTGGTATCTCGTCAATAACAGTCCTTCCAGGAAACATGGTCCCTCTAATTCCAGTTCCAGTGATCATAATACTCTCCCATCTTTGTCGATCCTGGGCCTTTCTTTGTATTTTCTCTATGTTGTTAAGTCCCATAAATTTTTCCCTCTCTGAGTAGTGTTTGATGGAGGAGTTCTTTCATTTAATGATAGTGGCTATCGAGGGTGCTGATTTCAAACAACCCAAAGTCCAGGAGTGTTTGGAACTGAGGTTTATTTCAGGCTTATAACTAGTTCCATGTTTCTCTACTTCAGCATCATTTTACAGGTCTAGAGCTGCATTAAGCTTTGTTGTGGCTACTGTGTTTGGATTTAGTTTAAGTTTAACATCACTGTGTTGTTGTTAAGGCTCTGTGTAGGCAGCCAATGCCATTGGTATTTACCATCTCCCAGTATTTTTACTTTTTGCTCCAAATTTGTTAAGCTCCGTGAGTCACTGAATTCACTTACTGAATTTCTAGGAGCAGTTCTTGAATTGTACTGAAGCAGAGTTAATGAAATATTAATGAATCAATTTCCATAGACATGGACTCATTATCTCACTGGATGCCATTGGAAAACACAGTCCTGCAGGCAGTGTCCTTCCACCTGCCTGCAAGATGATTTGATTTTCTTCTATTATTAATTTTTTAAAAGCCCACACTCAGGGGCTTCTTGATAACTTTGGACCAGCAGTTTCCCACCAGATAAAATTAAGGGAGACTATTGTAATACCTTTTGCTGTACCTCATTAATCTGTTGAAAATGATCACCTATAAGCAGGCAAAAAGA
Organism: Trachemys scripta elegans; assembly: GCF_013100865.1. NCBI lineage: Eukaryota > Metazoa > Chordata > Testudines > Emydidae > Trachemys > Trachemys scripta. The sequence goes on from NC_048303.1 coordinate 98,007,740, forward strand.
GTTAGTCAATGAGGTGCTATGGATCACAGGAAGCAAAAGCCATGCTGAGAAATTTCTAATCCTTTCAAAAAGAAAAATCAACTAATTTTTTAAAAATCAAAATGAGAGTTGTGGGGAAATGACAAAATACTTTACCAATTAACTTCTGGATGGAATTATAATTGATGAATCAAGCACTTGGCATCTGATATAAATTTGCACAGGGTAGGTAAAATTTGTACTGACATGGAGCTGTCATCTGCAAAATATCATGTGAGAACCTGTACTCATTTTGACTTGTCAGTGTTTTTAAAGATAATTTTTACAAATGGTGGGTGAACCTGCCAAGGCTTGCCTTTCAGATCTGCTGCTGACTATAACCTTTGTCCAATACAAAGCCCCAGACTGAACGGCTTGGGCCCGATTCGCCTTTCACTGTATAGCTTCCTCAGTGTACCTCTGCTGACCTTATTGGGGTTACTCTTGAATTCCAATGGTGTAAAATGAGCACACAACCAGTCCCCTTCTCTCAGCATTCCAGGACTAGTGTCCAAGCATGCAGGATTCTTCTAGGCTCACAGCGCAACATGAAAAGTCTATTACATCATGACACAAATAGTAACCCTTCGTCTATCAAAATGAGTTCACAGCAGTCAGGCTGAAGGCAGCAGACTCAAATGCTACTAGTTTAGGCTTCCTTGGATTGGTACTCAAACTATCCACCGAGCCCTGATTTTTAGGATGTTCTATGGCATTTGAAATTGATTGCAATGTGAATTCTATACAATATTTCTTCATTGAATTTCAAAAGCCATGCTTGCTTGCCTAAAATGAGAGCGTTAACATGAAAACACTTTATTCTTTTCTCTCTGTTCATTAGATACCTCTCAGTAGCACTTTTTCTCCCTAACAATGGGAAGCAGCAGGCTTTTGGTGTAAAAACTAACGACAACCGATTGTATTTATCTCCTTGACTAAGAGGTTTTATTATTTATCTTCCCTATTGCAGTGCCCATGTGGCAGTGCTGATATTGAGCAGCTGGACAGATTGCACCCTGGAGCCACATCTGCAGCTATATAGATCAACATCACTTTCATTGCCTCAGAGCTGAAGAAGTTTATCTTCTGTCAGCAAGATTTAGTACCTACTTCATGAATTGTTAAGGGTCCCCCCTTCCTTATTTGGTTTTCAAACTGCATTAGTGTAATCTGGTACTGATTGTTAACACCTGATTAGTTAAGCTTTTGTTTACCTTTTTTCTAATTAATAGGGACTTCCACTGGGGTTTGTGAAGATGGATCTTGAACGGTAAGGTGAATACACAGAGGTAGTTCATGGAAGTTAGAAAAAGACAGTAAAAGATCACAGGCTATAAAACATCACAGTAAGATTCAGAGATTCCAAGGTCAGAAGAAACCATTGTGATAATCTAGTAAAAAACGTCTGGATGCATTATTCCATGGATTATATGAATTTCTCAGTATTGGATTGGACCAGCTGGTAATTATTTAAATTAGGTCTTCACTAAAGAACTGAGTAGACCAAATCCAAAATAATTTGGCTCCCATATTCAACAGGAAAAATTTGTCTCCTGAAGCTATGTCTTATCACATCCCACAGAGAAGCTGTAACAGCTGACCAGATCTTTTATTAGAGAGACAAGGAGGGTGATGTAATATCTTTTACTGGCCCAGCTTCTGTAGACCAATAAAGAAGAAGAGCTCTGTGTAAGCTCAAAAGCTTGTCCCTCTCATCTTCTCTGTCTAATATCCATGGACCAACAGTGCTACACCACCCCCGCATAGATCTTTTATAGCAATTTACTTAAGGAATGCCAAGTTCTGTAGCAATCCCATGCCCCTTGAGACACTAATAAGCTTCTGATTGGATTTGCTGTTTTTCAGGTAGCAGGACAGTGTCCAGGAAGTTATGTGGGCCAGTGCTTGAAATAATGGCCTAGGAGATAAGATTCTAGTTTCTCACCCCCATTCAGGTGGTAGATTTGGAAGGAGTGACTCAGTCAACCAAGATGAAAGTGTTTAAAGATAGAGCTGGTCCTGAACCAAAAATATGGTTCCAAATCAGCACTAGGGCAAGATCAAATCTGGATCTGAACTTTGCATCTGAGACCCAGCTCTAGTTAATATACAGCAATAGGATGAACCAGTTTAGATAAAGCTAGAACAGGCTTACAACTTTATGGGTCACATTCTTATGGTTGCAGTCCTTCACCTTTTTTTTTTTTTTAAGTTTGAAAAGGTTCAGTTGCAAATTTAAAAGAAATAAAAATCACCTGAACTACTTCCACTCCTGATTTCAGGAAGGATCAAAACAGCAAATACCAGAAGAATGAGGTTACTCTTGTGCTATTCCAGGCCAGCTCAAGTCAGAAAATGCTGGCACTCTTGTACTACTGCTTACTGTTGCAAGACTTTCAGCCCAGTTTCCAGACCCAAGAAGTTTGGTGTAACATCCAAGCTTCTGATGTAAATCTCCAAACTTTTTGATGTAAAGCAGAACCTTGTTGAAGATCTATAGTTTATTTATTTAGTTCAGAAACTAACACCTTATTTTCCCTCCTCTAACCCCTTTCCTGGTTAAAAAACACCTTATAACCCCCAAAATTGGAAAGGTTTTTCTTTTTTAAGTTCATTCTGTTCTACACATGTCCCTCTTTATGGAAGAGAAAGTTGACTACTTTTGAACACATCAACTTGTGCAATGGCTCAATGTATTAGCATAACAGTCATTTTAAAGCATTTTTTTTAAATCAAATCTCTACTGCAATATGGAATGTATAAGCACATAGGGACTCTGAGCAAAATTTGAACCTCTTTATATATATCTCTCTCATAAAAATCTGCATTACAAGGGTTTATAATAGAATAGAACTGGTAAGAATCAAAGATGTACTTGAACTGCACTGACTGGATCCAGCATGGAACTTTCCCAAAGTTTGCTACTTGCTTATATCCAGAGTGTTGGTTCAGGCTTATTTCTAGTATGAGTAATAGTTGTCATAGTACAAATACTAAATGTAACTGTGGCGTCTGACACCTACAGTGTTAAAATAACCAAGTAATTTACAGTTGGGAATGTTTTCCTTTTTCACTTTCTGCAGTTTCTAAATATTAAAAATCAGACCTTTGCAAATAACCTTTATTCTAAAGTACCATTTTCAGTGGCCTAAGGGCTTTAGTTTTGCTTCATGAGTATTTAACCAGAACATTATTTGAATCATGTTACCAGGATTCACCACTGACTTGTTAAAGCAAAATTAAATAGTCATTTCTGACAACGAGAGACACAAGCAGCACTCCTTTAAACCTTGTGAGAGGAATTATGGCGTACTTTTAATCATGAGTGGCTCATTTCATTCTGGCTATTTCAAGTGCACTACATCTTTCAGAAATTAGAATCAAATATTGTACAACACTGAATTAAAGCAGGGCTACGCTTTGCATGGTGTAGAACCTAGTTAAGTGTAGACTTACTCATCATAATGTGGAGTGAAGTAGCCTACTGATTTTTTTCTTCTTCATCTACATAAATGCAGTACAAGGAATATTACTAATGAAGTGGATGCTGGGTCACCTAGTCACCATATGAAAAGGTTACCACTTTATTTTAAGTATCCCATCAATCATTATGAATTAATGTGGTATTCCATATGAAAGTACTGATCATAATAAATTCAAGTGCTATTTCATGAAAATGTCAAAATGTACAACCAGAGAACTTTAACAATATAGAAAACCTTAAACATGACCTATTCCCAATCTTTCTGCAGATGACCTGGGTTTTAATGCTTTGTATTAAACACACACTCTGGTGAATATGCTCCCCTTGATGCAACAGGGACTTAGACTGTAAAACCATTTAACCTAAAATTTTATAAGGTGCCTATAAACACAGTAGCCAATCCTTGTACGCCAGGGATCTTGAGTAAAATTTTCAAAAGCACTTAGGAGCTCGGACAAGTGACTAGGAGTAGGATTCACAGATATTTAGGTACCCAGCTCCCATTGAACTCCACCTAAATAACTCTGTGAATCCCGCTCTAGGAGCCTGTCTAATTCCCAAAAGTAACTAAAGCACTCAGAAGCCTAAATTGCATTAAAAGTCAGTGGACTTAAGCATCTAAATCACTTAGGGCCAGATTTTTAAAGGTACTTAGGCAGCAAATGGGATTATCCAGTGGCAGCTAGTGCCTAATACCCATTAAAATCAATGAGTTTTAGGTCCCTAGAAGCTTTTGAAAATCCCACAAGGTGTCTAAATACCTTTAAAAATCTGGCTGCTAGGTGCTTTGAAAATGTTACCCATTGTTTTATTCTTTGTCAGTAAAGTAACATGAACACTAATAGTGCAATAGAAATAATAAGTAGGGCTGTCAAGCGATTAAAAATATTAATCACGATTAATTGCATGATTAAAAAAATTAATTGTGATTAATCGCACTGTTAAACAATAGAATATCATTTATTTAAATATTTTTGGTTGTTTTCTACATTTTCAAATATACTGATTTCAATTACAACACAGAATACAAAGTGTACAGTGCTCACTTTATATTTTTTATTACAAATATTTGTACTGTAAAAAACAAAAGAAATAGTACATCAATTCACTTAATAAAGAGATTGCACTACAGTACTTGTATCATGAAAGTTGAACTTACAAATGTAGAATTATGTACAAAAAATAACTGCATTCAAAAATAAAACATGTAAAACTTTAGAGCCTGCAAGTCCACTCAGTTCTACTTCCGCCAATTGCTCAAACAAGTTTGGTTACAATTTGCAGGAGATAATGCTGCCCGATTCTTGTTTACAATGTCACCTGAAAGTGAGAACAGATGTTCGCATGGCACTTTTGTAGCTGGCGTTGCAAGATATTTATGTGCCAGATGCACTAAAGAGTCATATGTCCTTTCATGCTTAAAACACCATTCTAGAGGACATGCGTCCATGCTGATGACGGGTTCTGCTTGATAACTATCCAAAGCAGAGTGGACCAACGCATGTTCAATTACATCATCTGAGTCAGATGCCACCAGCAGAAGGTTAATTTTTTTTTTTTTGGTGGTTCATGTTCTATAGTTTCCGCATCTGAGTGTTGCTCTTTTAAGACATCTGAAAACATGCTCCACACCTGGTCTCTCTCAGATTTTGGAAGGCACTTCAGATTCTTAAAGCTTGGGTTGAGTGCTGTATCTATCCTTAGAAATCTCACATTGGTACCTTCTTTGAGTTTTGTCAAATCTGCTGTGAAAGTGTTCTTAAAATGAATATGTGCTGGGTCATCATCTGAGACTGCTATAACATAAAATATATGGCAAAATGTGGGTACAACAGATCAAGAGACATACAATTCTCACCCATAGAGTTCAGTCACAAATTTTATTAACGTGTTATTTTTTTAATGAGCATTATCAGCATGGAAGCATGTCCTCTGGAATGGTCGCTTAAGCATGAAGGGGCATATGAATGTTTAGCATCTCTGGCATGTAAATACCTTGTAACACTGGCTACAAAAGTGCCATGTGAACGCCTGTTCTCACTTTCAGGTGACATTGTAAATAAGAAGCAATCAGCAGTATCTCCCGTAAATGTTAACAAACTTGTTTGTCTTAGTGATTGGCTGAACAAGAAGTAGACTGAGTGGACTTGTAGGCTCTGAAGTTTTACATTGTTTTGTTTTTGAGTGCAGTTGTGTAACAAAAAAAATCTACATGTGTAAGTTACACTTTCATGATAAAGAGATTGCACTACAGTACTTGTATGAGGTGAATTGAAAAATACTATTTCTTTTATCATTTTTACAGTGCAAATATTTGTAATAAAAATAATGTAATGTGAGAACTGTACACTTTGTATTCTGTGTTGTAACAGAAATCAATATATTTGAAAATATAGAAAAATATTTAATAAATTTCAATTGGTATTCTATTGTTTAACAGTACAATTAATTGTGATTATTTTTTTTAATCACAGTTAATTTTTTTGAGTTAATTGTGTGAGTTAACTGCGATTAATCAACAGCCCTAATAATAAGTAATGAATAAAATATTCATAATCTTTTTTTTTTAATGGAACAGAAAGGTTTTAGTGTCTGGGAGACGGCTGGACCTTGAAGTTTGGAGAGGTTATGAGGAAGCCGTCTTCTTTACCCAGAATCACACTGATCAGGAGGCTTCAACATGGTGGCTTCCATGGTAAAGGGACTTAAATATCTCATTATTACATTAGCCAATCTGGTTTCTTAATTGCATTTTGAACGATTTCTTTTATAATGCCTGACAAAAACACACCTGATGTTTGATGGGGGCATGCATCCTTTGGCCTAATCCCCAGAAATACAAACTTGAGAGGGTGTGTCCTTCTATGACACTAACAGACATACTAGTTTGCTTCATTGCTTAACTGTTATAAAGCATGTTCTAGTGATCATCACATAATAGTATGGTAATACTTTAATAATAGCATGCTTGGCACAATAATAGGTTTACAACATAATAATCCTAATTACAGAGAGAAAAATAGTCCAGTAAAAAATTTGATACAAAAGGATTTTCAGAAAACAGTTTACTGGTCTTCTAGCTGTCTCCCACAGCAGCAAAAAAGAAAAGGTTTGACTTAGAGGCATTAAGAAAAACAAAAATAATGTTTTTAGACTTTGTAGAGTAAGATTGTTCCAGGGAGTTAAGATATGACTAACTGTTCTGGGAAGTTGTTTTGCTGACCATGTTTTGTACCAGGTAATATCACATCTAGGAGCAATGCTAGTTATTTAGTAGAAAATGATTTGGTCTCCAAACTAAGAGGAAATGCTAGTCAGTCATAAAAGAAAAAATAACAAAAAAAGACATCAGATCCCCATCTGAGCTCACTGTATGTAGGTTTTTAAATTTATGTAGAAATCCTCAGGGCTTTTCTCTTTAAAATTGCAAGAATCAATAGTATCCTTTAAATGATTACCAGAATAAAGAATATTTTCCTAAGCCACCCTAATTAAACCTGTGTCAATGTTTACCTGGCACTCAAACTCTGCTGAGCAGGGAATATGTGCTACAGAGGTGACACATTTAATTCACAGGAAAAAATGGAGACACCTAAGTCCAAAATTTCAAAGCATTGAATGCCCCTACATTAGGCCATTATGGATGCTATTACATGGCCTGAGTTTGTGCCCAACAACTGAGTATCAAAGCAAATGTGGTACAAGGGGAAAGAGTGTCTGAAAGAATGGCTGTGTTGGGGCCCTACAGAGTAGCTCTCTGTACGTCACAGAAGAAATTCTTGCAAAGATCCAGGTGTGACAGAAGCAATCATGAACCAATTTGTGGAGCTATGGAGCAATCTGTAAAGCCAAACACACAGGAGCCATGCTCTATCTGTGATGGTTAATGTGGGCACAACAAGTGCCTACCAGAGAGCTATGTGAAGAAATCACAGGTATTAGAATCCAGCCTGCCACTTCTCCTGCATGGAAGTGCCATGTGCCATTCATCGGAGGGTTAGTTAATATAACTTCCCTAGAGATGGGATATACCTACAGCAAGTCTTGAGAAAATTCTAATTATCAACTGCCCTTATACTACCCTTAGCGCAGTCTCCTCAGGGAATGAGATTACTTCAGATGGGAGAAGGGGTTCCATTCAAACCATGTACTAGTTGATTGTGAGGCCAGTCACCTTATCACACAAGAGCATGATTTGTACTGCTCCCTCTGATTATCCACACTTGCCCACACAACTTATTTTCTCCTCCCCACAATCCCACACCCATTAAAATGGTTTGCGCAAATAAATAGCTAGTCACAGAAAATAATATTTGTTCTACATGGTGCTATACTGAAAACATTAACTTTTGCAATGAACAATAAAGTTTAAAAGCTTGTATAAAGATAAATTATAACTTTAAAAAAAAGGGTAAGGTGACACAAGGCTAGGCATTTATTCCCGCATATCGGAGCCCTGGTGGATTGCAGTCTGTAGTACAAATAGTGCAACACTAAGGGTACGTCTACACTGCAGTCAGAGGAGTGATTGCAGCATATGTAGACATACCCAAGCTAGCTTTACTCTTGCTAGTTCAGATACTAATAGCAGTGAAGCCACAACAGCAAAGACACAGTATGAACTAGTCAGTCAAGTACAAGCCCACCAGGGAGCCTGGATATACATGGTGGTGGCTAGCCCATACTGCCATGGCTTCATTGCTATTTGTACACAAGCTAGTTGGATTAAATCTAGCTCAGGTATGTCTATATGTGCTACAGTCACACCTCCAATTGCAGTGAAGACATATCTTAAGACAGAGCTGGGTACTATATCGTAACACTACATCTTGGAGTGACATTAGGCTGCTTGGTGACAATAATGTTCCCAAATATGACATGTATCCTCTTATCCTCCAAGATCAATGCATTAATAAAAAGAACATAGGATGTCCATTTAAACTATCTAAAATAATGCAGGAACCAACCACGCCACACAGTCCTCTACTGTGTGCTGCACAAGATGATGGAACAGAAAAAACAAACAATCAAGACACTTATTATGTTTAACTTTATATGTATGAATGAAAAGTGTGTGCTGGCAAGCAATAATATCCGTTAATAACTGTATATAATTTTACAAGAGTAATATTTAGTACATTAAATGAAGAAATTGAAAAAGATATGAAACTATGAATTCAAAAAGATCCTGCCATCCCATTCCAAACCCTTTGAACAAAAGAGCCTCTTAGAAAAAAGAAATTAATTGAAAAAAAAAAGAACTTTAAAAGAAATTGAAAAGGAAAGGAAATTACTACATGTTACTATAACTGGGGACAGATTGTATCACAGGATTATTAGAATTTGGAGGAAAACATTATTTTTTAAATTGAATTGGATTATTTATTACAGTTCTAAAAAGTATTGAACACAAGAAAGATTCCAAGCAAATATTAGATTAGACCAGGAAATAATGTATATGAGAGAAGTGGCTCTGAGATAAATCTCTATATAAACATTACAAATATTAAATTTTTCTTCAAGTAGCTCAGAGCTGATAAGAATAGCCTTGCATTTTCTAAATAGCTATCAGTGTAGTTCTAGTTGCTACCTAGGTAGAAAAAACATAGCTCAAATTCTGACAGCAAGAAAGCCTGTATTCAACAGGGGAGAGAACAGGGTGGGAATTTTCCTCTCCCATTCTGGCTCCTACCGACACTGACACAGAGACTATTTTACAGGCCTTCCATTAGAGAAGCCACAGAAGCAATGAGATACAATGGCACTCACATATCAATCTCTGCCCTTCTATGGTTCCTTAGAATGGCATTTTACCTAAGACTCTCATACTTGTTAATAGAATAGATTTATTTTCATAACTCCCCTGTGAGAAAGGGATGCATTTTATAAATGGGGAGCTGAGGCACAGGTATTGAAGTGAAGTGTTGCAGAACCAGAAACTGAACCAAGGTCTCCTGAGGAATCTAGACCAGTGCCATAATCACAAGGCTATCCTTCCTCTTTCAGTCAGTCTATTTCTACTCTATGCCGGCACTATTTGCTAATTGGGCAGCTGCTGGACAGAATACATGTACATGCTAAAGCTTATTTTGCATAGTATTGCCCATGTTCTCCTCTTTGTTAAAGTCAAAGGTATTGCACTGATGTAATTACTTTAATTTGTGGTTTGGGACCATTCACAATGGATAAATTCTGACCCAATCTGTTTTACCAAAATTTGAAAAGTATTGCAGCCTTAGAATAGAACATCAGCAAAAACAACAATACTACAAGGATAAGTCTATTAATAATCAAAACTAGGGAAGACAAGAAATCCCCAAAGTTTCAAATAAAATGAGGGAAATGGTTCTTTGGCTAGATCGGTTTGGCATTTTTCAGCACTATTTTTCTGATCATTTAAAAAAAAAATTGACCCAGCGTACACATAAGGTCTCTCACATGTATGTAGACTACAGGAGCCCAAGAAAATGAAACAATATTTAATATTCTCACCCACTGCTTCTTTGGGGGAGGGGTCTTCCAATCACAGTAAGTACAATGGCAGTCTTCAGAAGGCCCTGTAAAACACTGCTATTCATATATCTATTACGGAGGGTGACACATTTATTTGATATTTTACACCCTGTCTGTAGACACCTAAAAAGTTTCCTGTTGAAAGCACTGGCTGATCAGAGAACTGACAGAGTTACTGCTATACACCTCTACTGGTTTGACTGTGGCCCAGGCTACCACTGAAATCTTTTGATGGCTGTTCCCCAGGAATGTAAAGTGATATTATGGTAACAGTCTAGTTCCTAGGAAATAAAGATGACCATCACATTTGTTACACAGAACAATGGAATTGCCAGTTTAATGGAAGGATTGCCATTCATGCAGGAATGGTATACTGCTCTGATACCAGTAGATGTATTAATTGCCTTCTGAGAGAACTATTCATTTCAGTTTCTCTCTTTTCGTTCATAATAAGATTAAGTAAATATGAAAAAGCTCCCAGGCTCTAGGCACCTTTGACATAAGTTACAAATAATAGTAACACAGAATAAGCCAGCCATTTCCACTCAGCCCTAAACCAGAAAATAATCAACGCCAGACAGTAACATCTCTCATCCAAGGACACCAGCCATTATCATGTCCTGGCCTCCCAGAAGCATGGTTACATAGATGGGCCTTTTATGCCCCAAAACACAACAAATTCAAGCTAATTCACAGCAAGCAGGGGAGTAAATTCACTTATGGAAAATGACCAGATGGTGCATCTTTCTCTTTTAAACTGAAGAGACTCCACCTCAGGCACTCTTGTTGATAGCAGCAGTGGCTGTGTTATACTGGGAAAAGGGTGGTCTCTCAAATGAATAGGTCCACAACCATTTCAGGCTTTATAGGTCAAAATCAAATGTACATCCATACAAAAATCAAGGCCAATGCAGCCTGCAGAGCATCTCTGATTTCTGGGTTGATTTAAGATGTAGAGTTCATTACTGCAGTCGAGTTCTGAAGTGACAAATGCCTGGACTATTGTAGGAAGGTCCGCATCTGCAAAAAAATGGTTAAAAAACCCAGCAAATAAAAGACTAAAAGGACAGACACCACCATCATTTGATCAGCAGACAGGCACCCAAAAATGTCCCCTAAATATACCATCCTTCTAGATGAAGAACAGTTTCCACAGCAAGTAATTTCAACTGGGACTGAGGGTGACCGTGATTAGAATATGAATAATTTGTGTAAATGGTGGACCAGAAAATTGTTAGCTTAGTCTGCACTGAGAAAATGCATTATGTTAGAAAACATTAACTAACACTACATTAAACATAATATTGCCCTTATTATAGGTAAGGACAGTCATGTCTACAAATGTCTTAGCTGGTTGTGGTTAAGCCCAAGAATGATCAAACAGTTTTTAAACAGTGCTTGCCCCTGTTTTCTTGAGGTGTTAACATGAAACCTTTCCCCAATGTAGATATCACTTAAGAGGCTGGGGAATGGTCCACACCCAAATGTTATGTTCTCTCTTCCCTCACCAGGTGCCAAATGAATTGTCTTTAGATCGGTTTCTCCTTTTAATTTTTAACACAACAACTTGAAAATGTATGTTGATCCTTAAATTCACGTCTATGCCTAAAAGGAGACTATAAAATATATGCTTTAAAGACTGTATCTGAAAGAGCACTACTTACTGTACAGTTTCCAAGTCTCATTACTAACCTTTGACTCAAAAGCAGTCCAAGCTGACCCTTTTTATGCTCATTGGCATATTTTTTTCCATAAATACAAGTAATTAGAGAAGCTGAAAGCTGAATATATTCTCTGAGTTGTGGTAGTAATTACAATGTGGAAGTCTGACCTTTTCAGCATCCTGTATCACATTAGCCTTAGCCTAATAATTCACATGACTGAGATGTATTTAGAGTTTGTAATATTACTATACCGATCAGGTGAGAGGTTCTTCCTTGTTTGTTTATATATCTTTTTATAATTCTCTAAGTAAGGTGGATAGGTGATCTAGTGATCTCCACTCATTTTAATATCATAAGAGTAAACTTCAATTCTGTACTGGTCTTAAACTACATGATGAGGACTGTCAACATCACAGGCAACTGCTTCCTAAATGCGTGATACCACATGCCAGTTGGAAGCAAGCAGGTGCCAACATATTTTTCCACTTGGGGAACACGGGCAGGAAAATGGATCCAAGTAGCAAAGCCGGGTTTCTCAACAAGGAACTGTTGACAGGCATGTTTAGTATTATCCTTTGCTCACAAATTTCTGCCTGTGTCTCAACCTACCTCACCCCAATCCCTGCTTGTCAGACTGATAAGAAAGAACTGGTCACTTGGAAGCTGCAGAGGGAATTTTGTTTCAATCACAGCCAAGCTGCTTCAAGCAAGCTCTAATATTATAGTAAGCCAAGGACTTCAGAATTTTTTTTTTTTGGTAGGAATACAATAATTCTGTAAATCCAAGCTTGGAAGTATTCCCAGGTTTTTGACAGAAAGGAAACAAAAGTGGACATATGCAGCTTTTTTGAAGTGCAATCTCATTAAATTAAAATCCCGCCTCTTCCTCCCACTCCCCAACAAGTCATTCTGAACTCTCTTCTCTCTGATTTATAACACTTAAACTAGAGGCCAAATTCACGGCTTAAGAAGCGAGGGCAACTACCTGTGTCAGGGAGGGAGATAGCTATACTCGAAGAAGGCAGGTACTTTTCCACCACTACCATCCCTCAGTTTTATACTTCAGAGGACAGCTTTAGATAATCCAGGGGTTCCATAGGCACTCTGCCATCTAAGGCTGAAGTGGCAAAATGCTAAATAAACACATACCAGTTGCCTGGAACAAACCTGAGGCAGAGTTCCAAAGGAAGATGACTAAGAATATGTCTACATTTGACTCGGAAGGTGTGATTCCCAGCTTGTAGACATATAGTTCTTCTTGAGCTAGCACCTAAAAATAATAGCATGTCCACAACTGCATACACAGTGACTTGGACTAGCCTCCTGAGTACGTACCTCGGGGAGGTCAGGTGGGATTGTACTTGGGGCGGCTAGCTCAAGTCATTACCCATATCGCCGTGGACACAGTGCTATTGTTAGGTGTTATCTCAAACATAACTAGTGGAGGTATGTCTAATGAGACCTATGCTGCTACATAATTAAGCACTTCTGAAAATTGTACCCAGTAAGCTATGTGTTGCAATGCCTCATGCACTTTTGGTTGCTATAAAATACATGGAATTGAAATATTAATTTTGAGATTCTACATATGGCAAAACATGTACAATGTATGACCTTTCATGGGGTTAGCAGGTGCTCAGCGCCATCCAGGATTTTGCCCATTGAAATAGCTTGTGTTTTATAATTTATTTATTGTGAGGAATAATGGGAAAGAAAGTCTTTGCTTATCACTGACACGAGCTAACACAGCTAATCTTTTAAGCCAGGCAAGAGAAGCAAGTAAAACTGGATTCTACCCCCACAAATTACCTCTCTCCTCAGCCCTGTAAAGTAACTAAATGATAACTGGTGTGGGCAGCCTCTGGTTACCCAGTGAAAATATAGCAGGCATCTGGGGTTAACTTAAAAATACATATTTTGAGAGAAAACAGATGGGGAGATATTGAAGAGTCATCTACAATCTTGAGCTACAGCGTGCTTCTGAGGCCCTGTCCTGGATTGTGGGTAGTACCAAGCTGTATTGTCTCAAAGGAAGCACAAAAAAAAGCAGAAAATCAGTGCCTACAGGAGCGCTGAAAATGGTTGTACCTCTTTAAGGGGTGCAGCATATTTCTTCCTGCACAGTGCGGGGAAGGCAAAACCTCCTTTTGAGTCCTGTGTGCTTCTGCAGGAGTAACTTAGAAATAGTTCCCATGCTTCACTGCGTGCAGGGGTTGCAATTCTATCTGGCTCACATGTGAGCCACATAAGGGGAAAGTCATCTTATTCCCTTCCCCACTCTGTCCTGCATACATGCGAAGTATGCTAGTTAGAACAAAGTCCATGGATAATTAAATCTGTAAAATAACTGTTGATTTTCAAACCATTACCTAAAACACATTTCTATTAAACCAATGATCCTAGCTCTGTTTCAGCTATAATGCTACTGCATGACCTGATAGTATGGGGCTATATTTTACTGTGGTTAGGGGGGAAAAAAACCTCAAGACATAAAAATAACTTTGCAGGGAATATGATGGATCTGCATCAGGAGGGAGAGCCTTCAGAACATGAAACATGCTGGCTAGTTAGATTCCTTCCTAACTCCCACATCACTCAGATAGACACAGTTGCCTCTGCTTTAATCTACAGTTGACAATTGCTGGGAAGGCAAACCTCAGGCTTCTCCAGAGGGTCAAAAAAAAGGCTGTTGTCAGTGTTTTATTACCACCAACTTCTGGGAAACCACACCTTTCTAGTTTACTGTATATTTCAGGGAAACTCAAGCCAGTGTTGAGATGTTGCTCAGGAAACAAATTGATATTTAGGCCTATATCCTTAGTTGGTATAAATCAGTAACTCCATTACCTACAATTGAGGTATTCCAATTTACACCAGCTGAGCATTTGGCCTCATGATAAAATGAACAAGAAGAAGAATTTGGATCATGGTAAAAGGAATTACTGGGGGGCAAGCCGCTATTCAGTAGGAGTATAGAAGCAGAATCAGGCCCCAAATGGGTGGGGGGAACTTATGCACAACATAGCAATTGTCCATAATTTCCCATTGTCAGGATCCCTACGAGGGCAGTCAGGACCAAAGGTCAGAGCAGGGGCAAACCTGCAGCTGGGAGAAGTGGAGGAGTTAATAGTCAGCTTTTAGGCAGGGGTCAATACCAAGGATCAGAGTCTGACTCAGGTTTCAGGGTCTGACTCAGGAGGTGAAGTTCAAATCAAGCCAAAACCAAAGCCAGGAATTCAGGTGCAATCGTGGCAGCTACATGCTGTTGCCTACAAACTTCCTGGAGTGCCTCTTGGGTTTATATATGGCAGGGAGCCAGCCAGGAGGCTGCTGTCTATCAAACCCTTGAGAAGGAGTTTCCCATGATCTGTGTCCACAGCAGTTATGGTAAGTGGAGCACAAGCTGGTTGAAATTGCCACTGGGTGGCAGCTTGGAGACGGCAGCTGCTTGGTAGCTTTGCAGGTCTGTGTTCTAGACCTATGGAGTCTTACACCCATTTTGGAAACTGCATGTTACAGCTATGACAATTTGAGGCCAAATCCTCCTGCTCCTACTGACGTCAATTGCAAAACTTCCTTTAAATCCAATGAGAACAGAAGTGACACATTAACCATTGTTCCCATAAACAGACTTGACAACTACTTGTGTCAGTAAGAATTTGCAGGACTAGGCCCTTTGTGAGGATTATTTATTGCTATACCGACTTCTTGTAGGTAATCAATTTTATATACATTACTGATCCCTGGTATCCATATATTATACTTCATTCTCTATTGTGAAAGGCTGAGGCAACATTACTGTCTGAAAAATCAGGAAACACTAAATCAGGGGTACGTGCACCCCTGGCAGTACGCAGATGTCTTCCAGGGGGTAAATTAAATTGTCTAGATATTTGCCTTATTTTACAACAGGCTACATAAAAAGCATTAGCAAAGTCAGGACAAACTAAAATTTCATACAGACAAAATGAGAACGGAAGCAATTTTTCAATAATAGTGTGCTGTGACACTTTTGTATTTCTATCTCTGATTTTGTAAGCAAGTAGATTTTAAGTGAGGTGAAACTTGGGGTACACAAGTCAAATCAGACTCCTGAAAGGAGTACAGTAGTCTGGAAAGGTTGAGAACTACTGCACTAGATCACTAACATTTTACCACTATTTCACTTACAATTTATCACCAATTCTATCGTGTACTCAGCTAAGGATAAAGAAAGACTCTGGGCCTGACTGTTAGAGATGGCCTCCTTTTATAATGATTTGATTTTGTGCCTGAAAATAAGCAATAATGTGGGCACAAATAGTCATTAGAAAATTCACTACCCATTTATGGAGGCAAAAATGGAAGCCACAAAATAGCACAGCTCAGAAATTGAGTATTTACATACTGAGATGCTAAAAGTTATGCAGATGAACAGAGCTTTATATACTATAGTTTCATACCATTACCAATAGGGTCTGGTCCTGAGAGGTGCTAAGCAGCTCTCATTTACTCCATTTCCAATTGTAGTCAATGAAGATTTTTGCTGCACAGGAATGTAGGACTGGGCTGTGACGGATTAAAGAAACAAGAAGAAACAATTACATCTTGTTTAACTTTGCCATTAAAATTGCTAATCCTTTTTTTATACTAACTTGTCTTTCTCTAAAGCTATCATAACTTTATTCAGATGACTTTATTTGTAAATGTAACAATCCCACCGCCTCTGCTGGATTTCACATAAGAAATATCTAATGTAAGATGCAATACTTTTATATGCTGCCACTGCAGTAATTATTAACATTTCTAAATAAATTATGTCATTTAACATCTGTTATTAAACTACATCCACATTTATTGCCTCATAACAATGTTATTACAGATGAAAGCTGAGCAGATGAGCAGCATACATTGTAAACACTAAAAAATGTACAGTGTTTATATAAATATTTGCTTCTCTAACTCTCCATCCTTTTAATTGTGACTATTAACAGACATCTTAACTGTACCATAGACAAGATGTCTAACCTCCATTCCTATATAAATTACCATACTGTTCATATCAAATAATATTTGTAATTCCCATCTCATACTTCTTGGAAGTGTCAGAGCTTGAGTCTAGGCACAGAAAGAATTGTGTGCTAGTAACCTCAAAAAAGGCTTCTTAGGCAAAATCAGGCAATATATGGGGCCTACCATTGTCCCAAAGCCACCCTGATTTTACGCCAATACTCTTACTCTCCTTGGAGAGGTGTCAGGTTTCAGAGTTAAGATGAATGGGGCAATTGGCACTTCTTGAAGCTATTTTTCAGGCTCCCTGCAGGTTCAGGTAATCATGGGTTTCACTTAAATCACATTTTCAAGCTTTTCTTTGCAATCATAAAGATTAGACAATTCTTAAAAGTGAAAGCTGAAATTCTGATCTGATCAGGTGATTCTAGGAATTCGGGTCCTAGGTATAAGCACGATAGGCCTATGTCTTAATCCAGCCCCGAGGAAGGAAAAATCAAATACTTTGTGCTGCAGCAGCATCTCTTCCTTACCAGGATCTCAAAGTGCTGTAAAAACATTATCTAATTAATCCCCACAATACCCATGAGAAGTAAATACTATTAATCTACTTATAATGATGAGGAAACTCAGGCACAGAAAGGTGAAGGCCAACATTTTGTGATTGGCTAAAGAGTGCTCCAAACAAAGCAGCGGCTGCTCGTAAGAAAATGAGTCACAATGGCTTCTGCACACACTCCTGACCATAGGACAAACAATTCTGATCACAGAGTCAGAAATAATACCATCTCACTGATTTGACCAATCATAACCAGCCCAACTTGATCATAAAAAGAAATGTGAAAATCTGAAGCCAATGTTTTGCTGTCAGACTTAACAGGGAAAAATATTGTACACTATTTCATGGAAATTTTGAAAGATTGCTCCAAATTTGTAAGTCTTTTACACAAATGCAAACAGGCAAATTCAGACCAAAACCGCAGTCTGCATAAACATTACATTCTGCATTTTGCCAGTTGTTTCTTTATGGTTTTAATGGAGCAGTTGTATAAAAATTGAGCATGTTTTCCCATAGCCTATCCTGTAAATGTAGTTATCAAAACAAAGCATAAATATAACTTTCAGAGCATAAGTAAAATAAACTACCCAGCAATCGGTGAAAATCCTGCAGGCCTATTTCAGAAAGCTTGAAAGCTCACTGCCATTTGCCCATTAGTCTTAAGATAAAAAGCAAGCCAGAAAGCTGCTGAGAAACATACTACGCTGAGCCAGCCAGTGCACTGTCAGCATGGGAACTAACAGATCTAATCCCTCCATTGCTGAAATGAGATAACATAGCGTTCAGAATGAGATCATTGTGTCAGTGTTGTTCTGTATATGATTTCTTTGCTGTGCCTAGAGGGAGGAGACAGAGTGTGCAGATTGAGAGATAGCTAATTTAAATTACCTTTCTAATCAGCAAAACTTTTAAAAATATCCTACTATATCCTACTGTGCTGTCCTTGTCCAGCTTTTACACAGAATTAATTATAAATAGGTATCTTCCAAGACGAGGAAAAATTTCAATTAAATACCCTAACAGAATAAAAACAGAAGCATTTCTTCCTATCTCTGTCTCTGTCTTCTCCCCATTCCCAAGATTTTATAAATAAAACTACATTGTTTTTAGATCAGTCTGAGGAAGAAAGGCAGCAGCACATATGTTTTTCTTTTAATGTAAGCTGTTTTAGGGGGAAGGAAGGTGTTTGGTTTTATCTTAAAGTGAGATCAGTTGGCTGGAAGGAATAACTCTGATCCCAGAACAAAAGGAAAGCAGCATGTTTAAACACTTAATTTAGTTTGACCCGGAGCTACTTTTCCCTTGTATTTTGACTGTATGTCACTCCTCTCTGTAAATCTGCCTATTCCCACCTCTGGAACATGGCCAGAATTCATCCTTGCCTTGATCCTGTCTCTGCTGAATCCTTAATCCCATCTTGTTTTAACTTTGCAGTTCGCTCTTTTATGGTCTTCTGACTAGATTCCTATTATCTGAAGGGACTTGAACAAAATCTGAGTAAATGGGCTTTGTTCAAGAGATCTCTATGGGAAAAAAGTACCTTCAACCCAAGGCCACAGAGCAACAGTACAACCATTACAAATAGATATAATTTCCCCATTCTCCTCTTAAATAGTCCCATTAGCTACACCTTTTCATGTTCCGCAAGTCCCTGGTTCACACTGCTACAGAACCAGACACAATGTACACAGGAAGCAGAATTTCCCAAAGTGGCTTCTCCATTGCCTGACTTGTTGCTATGCTAGATCACCTATCCACCTTACTTAGAGAATTATAAAAAGATATATAAACAAACAAGGAAGAACCTCTCACACGATCAGTATAGTAATATTACAAACTCTAAATACATTGCAGTCATCAATTGCAAAAGGAAAGCAAGATTGGGTTCTAAATTATTATCTGTGTTAAATGTACATATACTTAAGTGTTGAGTAATATACTTTATGATGTTTCTCTGACTGCTACAAGCTGGAACTGGGCAACAGGAGATGGATCATTTGATAAATTGCCCTATTCTGTTCACTCCTTCTGAAGCATATGGCACCAGCCACTGTCCGAAGACAGGATACAGAACTAGATGGAACACTGGTCTGACGCAGTATGGCCATCCTTATGTTCTAATGTATATTTTTAAAATATTAATATAAATTAATTATATAAAAGCATTATATAGCAGTTGTAGGGCCAAAGTAGAGTTATACATTTGAGATGGATCAAAACTGAATTATATGCCTCCAGCGGCTTCCTAGTAGTGCTGGTGGGTTGGTTACCCAACCATGCAATTAACTGTACAAATCCACATCAAAATGTTTGGAGCTTGAATTAATTACCTGAACATGACTCACTGAGATTAGAACAAGTATTGTCTCTTCAACATTTAGCACGGGTGCCAGAAAATAAAGGAGTAAATTAAGAAAACATTAAAAGGAAAGGAATTAAAAGAAGAGCTGTCAGAAGAAGGGAAGAGGTACTTAATGATGCTGTGTACTTTCTCCTCTGTAATTGCCCTCTCTCTTGCTCTCACACTTCCCTAAACTACTGGTATCTAGTGAGTTTTGCAAACAAGCCAGAAATAGCACACCCATGCAGTTTAAAATATTTTGTTCTTATACGTTTCATTGTACTTTGTATTATTCAGCTAGTAAACAGATGCCCCGTTTCAGGAGATCATCACAGTTTTTGTGGCGATAAAGCAGTCTCAGATTATCTCTCACTTCCTTCTTGTTCAGACCTCTGAGGTGTAAATTAGAAAGGCAGAAGTATACTGGATGCACTAAGTACATTCCACTTATTTTAGCATCTACAACCTATTTAAAAAGTAGGTCTTCTGTCATGAGAAATGGAACCAAACCTGGTCCCACTGAAGTCAATAGAGTTTTTTCATTGACTTCAGTTAGGTCTAGAATTTCACCCAACGAGGTTCAGGATGGGGATTCAAGTTTCACAGTGGTTCCTTATCTCTATAGTGAACCTTGTATCAAGCACTTAGAGACTGAAGTTCTGATCCAGACAGGTCCAATGTTTGGACTAATATATAGTATACATGAATATTCTAAGATATACATAGTAAACACATACATATGCTAAACACGTCTCTGCTTCCTTTTTCCATTTTTGGGCTTTACACATCCCTTTAAATTAAAAAACAATATTTGCAAAAGTTGTGTGGGTGGGAGGGGGATATTTTCGAACACTTTGGAATTCTACAGGTACATATAGGAAAAATCTCTTTGAAATGGCCTGAATAATTTTAAGAACTCTGGCCTAGATTTCAGCTTTTTCAAGCCAGTCTCAGTGAAGTACCTGATCAAGTTATTCCTATCACAGCATTCAGTGACTGTTGTGAGAATTTTATCATTGTTGCATTTCAAATTCTACTTGTCTGCCCAAAGATCTTCTGCAAACCTCACTGCAAACTTTTAGCATCAATTTCTCATCTTGGATGAAGGACGCAGCCTCTGTTGTCTTCAAGGGAGCCTTGCTCTCATCTCTGAAGACAGAAATTTGTCCTTAATTTTCAAACTCTATATGCCTTATTACATATCTCAATCTACATATCTATACTACAGAGCATTCTGCAAAATTCATGTAATTAATAATTCTGTATTCCTTGCCCTGACCTGCATTGATATTTTTTCATCCATCAAAATAAAATGATCACTGTTATATCAGGAGCACATTCAGCACATACACCATTTTTATCAGAGATAAAAGTAACTCCCCGCTGTACATTTTGTATTTTATCTATCCATGCTATGTTAGATCATTTTTTCAAAAAATATGTTTAACAATATAAGCATTTAGTATATTTGTCAGTTTCTTTTATCACAGAGTAGTTAACAGCAAATTCATTCCTGATCATGCTCTTTACCTTCATTTGTCTCATACTTTCTCCTTCTCCTTACATAAACACGTATGTCTACACTAGGTGCTAGTATTGTGTAGACATACTCATGCTAACTCTCATTGTGCTAGCACGCTAAGAATAGTACTGTAGCTGTGGTTCCATGGGTAGCAGCATGGGCTGGGCAACCCAAATACAAACCCACCTGATCGCCGTGGGTATGTATTTGGGGAGGCTAGCATGTGCAGCCACTGCTCATGCTACGACAGCTACACTACTATTTTTAGCATGCTCGTTCAGATGAGAGATAGGAGAAGTATGTCTATGCAAGCTGGGGAATTGCACCCCTACTTCATAGCATTGATGTAGCTACGGATGCTCTACTTCTGTTCTCTGTAACCTTTTCCCCTAACTCACTGCCTTACTACTCTTTTCCTGCATGATTGGTCTTCATTTTTTGTTTTCATCCCAACACATTTCTTCTTCCCTTTCTACTGTTCATCTGATGCTATTTACATATGTACATTGTTACTCAAAGCTAACCACCAAACTTTTAATTTCTCTCAGAGGGTGGCAACTTGAAATACAAAGCAACATAAAACATAAGTGCATGTTCATCCAGTGGTTCCATGGTGATAGTAAACAATGGAGAGAGCTGTAAAGGTGGCCACCATTAAACACTCACAGGGATAATGGCTGTTTCTCTTCATGAAAAGAACAGATTTCACAAGTAGCAGCAGCAGAAGTGATGGCCTTAAAAAAAAAAAAAAGAGAGAGAGAGAGAGAATTGGCTTTGTCTCTGTTTAGTAAAGAAACAATTTTAGAACCTCAGTTGACGATATGAGTCCATCCAATAACCAACACCATCATAATTCACTAAGCCTGAGACGATGAATTTTATAAAGACAGCCCTATCAGCTCCAGATTTATAGCCTCACATCCACTTTATTTTTACAATAGTTTTTTAAATGATTTTTTCCTTGTGGCTCCTTAGATGATAAACTCTATTTACTGGACAGCATCTCATAAGTTATTTCAGATAATTTCAATATAAACCCAGGCTGAATGCCAGTTTTTGCTGCTTTAAAAGGCCATCCACTTTTATTCAAGTTCCATTTCCTATTCCTGCAGCATATCCTATTGCCCATCCATAAGCAGATGCCTTAAAGGCATCCCAAATGCAACATGGTGAATGAGTTGAGCTAGAATTTCACTCAGCAAACTGAATGATTCTCTTACCCACATACTCATAAAAATCCATCAACAGAGAGATATTACATTTTCATCATCTGTTCAGAGAAGTTTCTACACCCAAAAGCAATTGTTGGCAACCCAGTCCAAGTATGTGCAATGCTACATACTGCGCACGTTCATGTCTCAAAATGGCTGTAACGAGTTAGATATGTTCTCAGTTTCCAACACAGAACTGAACCCAAGGACAGCTAAATAAATATTTTTAATTTTTTAAATTTAAAAATAAGAAACATCCTCGCTTCCTTCACCTGCCCTGACCAGCCTCCTTAAAGAAGTGAGTATTAAGGGGGCAGAACTAGAGACAATTTATTGTAGCTGAGGCAAAAAATTCGTGACTAGGATTTACTTTTGGCTGTCACGGTTGAAATGTATTTAGCTAACAGGCTCTGACCTAGTGTCAGAGAGGTAGAGGACTATCAACCAGTTTACTCCTCTAGAAGGATTTATTCATTAACATTATTCACCAAAGACTGACAGTCACCTACCTGCAATTACTCCTTCTGGTAGGGACTTTATCATCAGATTTTTTAAATGATAAATACCCAATACTCATTTCAATACATCAAAATTGAAATAAAAGTTCAAATTAATTATTTGTCTTTGATATTCCTTCCCACCCAGCCAACTAGAAATTATAATTTCATTGTATGTATATATGAAACACATGCAGAGAAACAAATTATTTTAGTAATATAACAAACTGAGAAGATCCCAAAGTGCTAAGAGAATTGGCTCTAGGAGGACTGAAAGCCTACTGAATTGCCAATCTTTACACAGACCAAATGAATGGAGGAGTCTATAACATAATGCTTCCTGGGAGGTTTAAAGTATACACTTTATTCTCTCTCCTTTTAGCAATCTCTTAAAAGGCCATGGGTGGCTTGAACATGTATTGTTCCTGTTCTATATACAACAGTAAACAAACAGGGCCAGATTATGGCTTTTTAGTCCAGGCCTGCATAAAGGGTAAGGATGAGCAACTTTGCCAGTGGGCGCCCCGGAGCAGTGGTTCTCAACCTATTTACCATTGTGGGCTGCATATGCAGCTTTCTGTGTTATGTGGGCCTCATCCAGACAATATATATACTACCTGTATGGCCCTGAGGCTGTCACATGGGCCACAGCTGTGTGCTGATTGGGCTGCAAGTGCCCGTAGGCCACAGGTTGAGAACCTCT
This sequence comes from Trachemys scripta elegans, assembly GCF_013100865.1. NCBI lineage: Eukaryota > Metazoa > Chordata > Testudines > Emydidae > Trachemys > Trachemys scripta. The sequence goes on from NC_048303.1 coordinate 98,031,241, forward strand.
GCCCTGGAGGAATTCTGGCTGGTTTTGCCAAAACTGCCCTTGTGGTCCTATCAGCTCTGCCACTGTTTCACATTGTATGGAATGTGCTCCCTTTTGCACCCAGCTAGCTGCTTTGGGCAGCGTAGAGTTAGGAGGCAGAGCTTTGGACCTTATCTCATTAAATTCTCCTCAAGTCCTTTCTGAGCCTTTCAGAACACTGTCATCAGCTGTGCTAGCCCGGAGCACTGTACATACTCGCCAGTTAGATTGACTCCCGCACAGGAGCATAAAGAAACTCCTCTCTTCCACCTTTATGCACCTACACAAAGCCAGGAACATCTAACCCAGTGGTCTCCAAAGTAGTGTGCGCAAAAGGATCTTTGGGGGTGCACAGCAGTTTGGGCAGGAGTCTGAGTGGCTTTTTTTTTTTTTTTTTTTTTGCACTTCGGCAAAAATAGTAGAGCCGGCGCAGCAGGGGGTGCGTGCTCAAAATTTTTTTACTGATAGGGGTGCTCGATCAAAAAAGTTTGGAGACCACTGGTCTAACCCATATTCCTGGGCCCTATCTGACTATACTTGGATACAATGGGAGTCATCAAAGATGTTTGGTTGAGATTTGCATCCAGATTTAAACAGATAGGTACATTTTAAATATCTCAAGTAAGTCTGAAATAAGATTTAAATTTTAAATAAGAAAGCAAAATATTTCACCAATATGAAAAAAAAATCTATTTCTGAGATCTTTGTCAAGGATATACTTCCTATTTAGGCATAGTAATCTTCAGCATTATATACAAACAATGAAGCAAATTTCTGCACTAGGACTGAATTCTGTAAATACTTTGATTTTGAACAAAACAGTCTTCATCAAACCATGAGAATCCATAACATGAGTGTGAACTGGGTGACCTCATTGCTGTTGACAACATAGCTTAAATCCCTACACTGAACTGTGCTGTCTTTTAGGGACATGATAGAAGGGTATCTTCACCTCCCAAATATTACATCTTGCAGTTTTCAACTCAGCTTTTACTTCAATGATGTTTGCAATTAACGAAAGATCACAGACTGAAAAATTCTTAAATTAAAATGAAGGTAGCAGTCGAACTGTGAGAGACACCTGTCAAAGGGTCAGGCTGAGAATGGTATCAACTGTGTTTAAAATTACCATATACAGTCAAATGGGCCAGAATCTCAGCAAATAAGATTTGACTTCTATGGAGCTATGCTGATCTATACCAATGAGGTTCTGGCCCAGCTAATCCCGCACTGTTGATTTTGTTCTCACCTGTCACACTTTTCAATCTATAAAATTGGCAGATTTTTGACAATGAGTTGACTCAATTGCCATCTAGTCCTCTGGGTCATCATTTATGAAAAATGTATCAAGAGAGCTGAAAACTTGTATGAAATGTCTCTTAAAGGGGCCAAAGCATATTTCTTTGCTACTTTATACCTTTATACTTTTTCACTCAGTCATAGAATCGCTTGTTTAAAATATTGCTGATTATATTCAATTTTATTTAAAAAATTTAATCTGATGTTTTACTGAAGCTATAACTCCACTCTGAAGTGAAGCAGGGAGCATAGATGGGCTTTGATAACAATAATAAGATTTAACCAGTCTTCCTGCCAAAAAAGCATTTCCTAATCTTTTTCATTTATTGAATTTATATAGTTCACTTTCTATAGTTGCTGTAAGAGAATTACTTTACAAAGGTTGGATGGTCTTCTAATTCTGATCTCCCCTGGCCAATTAGATATTGAATGATCTTCATTTTACACCAGTTGTTGAGCAAATTGAGTTAATGAAGCTGTCCCTTCTGAATCTTCTGAATCCAAAAAAAAAAAAAAAAAAAAGAATCCACCATTTTTGACCCCTTTATGCCCGATTGGCTGTGAAGTGCACAATAAGCAATAGCTGGGCAGTGTTATTTTCAACCCAGCTCAGTGCAAAAAGCTCTGATAAATAGCAACAATAAAGGCTTCAAGCATTACAATCAATACTTAATGGAATAATGTAAATCCAGCCCATGTATGACTTGGGATTGTGTTCTCTTGCAAAGAGCAAAAGATTGATGCGCAGTAGCAGAAGTACATTTTTTTTCTGAAGTCAGAGCCATAAGGAAGACACAATAATGTGCTAAAGTTGCTTTGCTTGTATTGTGGAGTTACTGCTATTTTTTTCATCTCGGTTTAAAAGGAGCTGGAGAGACATTGTGGTTCCCAAGACTCTGTAAAAAACAAGTTAATGGTATTCTCAGTCTTTAGACACATTTACACATTCTCCATCTGCTTGGGAGGAAAAAAACCCCAGATTTCAATAACAAAAATTGTACAGATCTGCCTTGAGGCAACAGAAAATGCATGTGATAAGGGAATTGCCATGAAGCGCAAAGGAGTATTTAGGTCTTAGTGCTTATTGACTGGAGACAGTAAAGGAGATGTGAAGGATGTGTGAAAAATCCTAAATAAAAGAGCTAGAATAACATATAATATGGATAAGAAAATGTACTTGAAAGGGCCACAACTGTCACACAAAAGAACATAGTGAGTGGAGGAGGGAAAGAAAGCTATGTATGACAAGAATGAAGATAAGCAATATTCTACATCCAGAGCCTGATTCAAGAGACATACAGTACTCTGCGCTTCAATCATTTGAGTACATTACATCAATTCAAACGAAGTTTAAAATGCACAAATCTTACTTTCCTCTTCTCCTTTTCCTTACCTCTATTGAGATAGATTCTATTCTGTGATGAGGTCAGGCCCACAGTCAGTTTGAAATGATAAAGACCTGGAATATGCAGACTTGGAGGACAGTGAAAACCAAAATACTGCAAATGTGTCATGCTGTTAAGATTCCAGGATCATAACTGAATTGTAACCCTGTTTAATATTTGGTATTTGTCTACAAATATTGCATTAGAAGAGTATAGGGTATTTAGTCACAAAATAAACCAATATCATAGCAGACATGAAGAACGCACATTTTAATTAAAGTTAACCACATTTTTCAATTCCATGTAATTTTCTCAGGCAAATTCTTTGTGGCCAGAAACATTGTTTTTCACAAATAATCTGATATATGTGTACACACACACACAAACACACACACACGCTATCCAAATGCAAAACAACTGAAGTTAGAAACTTCTCCCTTCTCTTGCTTTGTTCATCCAAGTTTCAAGCCTAGCTTGAAAAATGAATTGGCCAGAAGTTTTAAAGTTATGAATATTTAAAGTCACCTGTTTTGCAGATTTTTTTTTCTAGTGTCCCTATGACTCTTGTGTCAGAGTTATCCCAGTTCAGGAAGCACTTGCTGAACTTAACCACCCATAAACTTTACAACTACTGGATCAGTTTTCTTTGATTTTTAAGTCTTAACACCTATAAAAAAGCCAAGTTTGAAGAAAAATGGTCCTTTACCTGAGGCTTAAGGTTAAGAATGGCTGAAATCAGCAAATGCATCCTGATCAGAGACAACCTTAACAAATGATTTCAGGATAGCAATCCTGGATCACAGATGCCATCTTACCAACATTTTAAAAAACATTTAATCAGTCCTACTAACCACCTCCCCAGGAAATTCCCTTATTTGTGTGTTCCTCCTTTATCTTTATCTGAAGGCACAGTTTTAGGACATAACCTCATTCCCTGAGCTTTCTTCCATTGAAAAAACATGTGGTCTGAGATGAAAACTTTTTGAGGGAGCCCCTTGTTAAAACTTTGGCCTCACATCACTGCATGGCACGTTTGGGCATCCTCAGATGGAAGATGTTACAAAATGATGTAAAAAAACCAAACAGACTAAAGCTAAGCACATTGCAGTCAGCTGTTTTGCTGCCTCCTACTGCCTCACAGTTCTACAAATACATTTCAGTCATGACACCACCCCTCGCACTACCTCTGTTGTTCCAGTCCTTCAATAGAACCTGGCTATGTCTATACCACAGAGCCTATGAGGGCATAGCTACGTTGGCATAGCTATGCCTGCATAGCCCCCTTGTGAAGATGCAGCCTACTCCGACAGAAGGAACACCACCTCCCTGCACAACATGAGCTGCATCGACAGAAGCACTCTTCTGTCCACCTAGCTGTGTCTATACTCAGGGTTTTGCTGGCAATTCTACACCTTTCAGGGATATGGAATTTTTCCAGCCGTGACTGACGTAGCTATGTTAATATAACTTTAAATTGTAGGCCAAGCCCTTGTCCATGAGGCCAAATGATGCTGTGATTTTGTAGAAAAATGGACGTTAAAATGAAACCACCAAACTCATTTCAATTCATGGCCAATTTCTCTGGTAACTTAATTTTAGATTTGAATATAGGTCTCCAATGCTTTCTAAGCCTCCTGCTTGTGACATTTTGTTTTAAAAGTAGTTATTAATTTAACAAAAGTCCCAATTTACCAATATTGAAATTCAGGACATATCTTCAATATGGCACAAGTAACTAATGCTGCATGCAAAAATGTTAATAATTTTTGAATCTGTACTATAAAATAGCACTAGAAGGTGCTTAATATGGAAAGCATTGGGTGAAATTCACTTCACGTGGAGGGTTACTGCAAGACTTTGGTGCAATTTAAGCCCCACAGAGGGGTTGCTCAGGAGTTCTCCTTCTGACCAATTGTATAGGGGTACATCCCCCTGGCACGTTGCAGGAAGGGGCTTCACACTCTCCCCACACAGGCTGGTGCAGAAGGCTATGTTGGCGGCAGACGAGGGCAGAGGAGGTTCTGCAGAACCAGGCTTGTGCAAAACCAGTGAAATCCACCCCTCCCCCCTGAGTCGAATACTACGTCCAACTGGCCCATAAGGTGAAATGTTAAGCCTGTATCCTGGCCCTGGTTTGGGGGTTGGATTTCAGCTCCTCACCCCCTCCACCACACTCCCTGAATACTTGGGCCTTATCCAGATGGAATGAATTTCACCCCAAAGTAGTAAAAGGCATCTTTAACCTACAGAAATTTAATCTCTGCTTTGAGTCAGTTGTGAGACAAATATGGTTAAACCAAAGCTGTGCAGGACGCAAAGTTATTGAAGGTAAATTCAAGCCAGATATAATCTACAGCTCAAAAATATCTGAAGAGTGGTATATAAAGTCAGTGTGACCACCCAAAGTAAAGCCAGAGTATCTTCACTAGCTTGACTCTTCCCTCTTTAAGAAAAATAATGAAAAAGGTCTCTTTCAAGCTGTTTTAACCCTGCCACATTATTCAGCAATGGGGTTGACACATGGCATCCTCCAGCCTCTGACCTAATTTAACAAAGGGTCGTCCCATGAGACAACCTTTTAGTGACTCTGAGGCTGAGGCATAAGAGAGGGATGAGAACTGAAATTCTACCATATGCTATAACATATGTACAGTCAGCTTACATTGCACTGAATTTATGTCAACATGGGGGCCTCCAATTTAAACCTATCACGAGAAATCCTGCCCTTGGTTACACTCCCACTAACTTCATTCACTTCAAATATACATAGTTGCAGGAAGAATTTGCCCATATGATCATCCCACATATAATCTGCAGCAGGTGTGCCAATAAAAATTGTATATTTTGAATATACAATCAGATCATTTCCTATTATAAATGACATATATATATATTATAGTACAACATCATGTATTATAAATGTACCAGATTAAGTCCCTTGCATCTTTCTTTGCACGTTTAACATTAATTATCCAAATTATTATGATTTATTCATTGTATTATGGTAGTGCCCAAAAGTAATTACATATTTTATAGGAATCCTGTTTAAAGGAACAGTTTGGAAAACCTCCATTTGCCTTCAAATGAGTTATACTCAGAACCATGTGAGGAGCAAAGGCATCAGGAATGGCACCAATAGAAAATGGATTCTGGAAATTTATTTTTGATCTATACAGCCAAGCAGTGATCGCTAACACCAAATTCCATTCTGTGGGCCAGTCTCTGGTGTCATGTAGATTATGTTCCAATAAAGAGGTGTAACTCAGTGAGGGTTTAAATGGGTGTAGTTTCCATATTTAGGGGGAACATTTGGAGCAGAAAAACAACCAATACGAAGGTGTAAGATGGAGATTGTGTGGGGTGGGGGAAAAGAGATGATTGCTTTGATACATCCCCTATTGGTTGCTTTTCTTGCCAGCATCACACATTCCAGGCCCCAAACATAGATTCAGTTTTCAGTTATAATCATTTAAATGTGTAATCATTTCACTGAAGTAAATCCTAGTGCTACTCCACATATGCACCCTCAGAATTAAGAGCAAAATCTTGTCCTCATTGTGTTACATTGACTCACACTGATTTATCAAGGTATAACTTATACCGCTCTTTATGTTACCACTGAATTTGGCCAAGCGTTTGTAGGTATATGGCAATATTAAATATATATGTTCCCATATTTGTGGAAGTGATGACAGCTACATGTCTCTGTCACTGAAAATGCATGAGAAAGATTATTTCAGACGCAGTTCACAAAAAGGTACAGAATTCAAAGGCCTCTAAGTGTAAAAGCTAACCATTGAGTAGGAGCATTATTTGCATTACTGAATAGAAGGTTGGGAGTCCTGTGTGTTAATACTGATTTCATGTGGAGCTTTGGGGTTTTTCAATTTCTCTGCCTCAGCTTCCCTATTTTTAAAATAGGAATAATATTTACTTGCCTACCCACAGAGGTTTTGTGAGGATTAGTTAACGTTTGTGTGGTGCCATTAAAGTGCTAAGTATTATTATTAAGGTCTTAAGGGAAGATAATATAATATATTTGAATGGGAGGGTCATTACCTTCACATAAATTCAGTGTAGTGTAAACGGATTGTCCATATGTTATAGCATATGGCAGAATTCCAGTACCTCTGTCGATCTTATTCGTTGTCCTCCGAGTCACCAAATGGCAGTTTCGCAGGGGGATGCTGTGTGAAATTAGGTCAGAGACTGGGTGACTCCGTCTCTCTTCCAGTGCTGATTAACATGAGGTACAAATGACAAATCAAGATGGACTGAAATTTCCCTTTCGACCTCCAGGGGGGAAAAATTGCAATTATTTATAATATAGTCGCACAGTATAATACATTTTCAATTAGGGCCAATTTTGTTGCATTTGTTTTAAATTGACCCAGACAGCAGATGATATTATTTTCTGGCTTTCTTGAAGCTAGTAGAAATAAAGGAGTTTTCTCCAAAACTCATAACTAACCAATGAAAACAATTAAGCCATTAATGTTAAAGTCTCTTATTTTAGTGTTGTTGTTAAAATCCCTTTAGGAACTGGAGTGTCTATGGCATATTTTTAAAGAGCTAGAACTCAAAATTAACTTCTTGGATGCACATTATATTTTGATGAAAGAACCTTTGTGTCTGTGTTGACAATCCCTACAACATATCAAATCCCAGTCTTGTCCTATTTTAAAGGAGATCCAGAAGTAAGCTATGCTTGATATCCTGTGCTTCTGTATACCACTGTACATTATAACTACTGTATATAAATATAGTAAAAATTATTACTATTTCATAAAGAAAAATATTTGAAACTGGAAATACTATGAGAGCAAAGGAGAGTAAATTTTGATTTTCCAGTGGTGAATTAGCTGGGTATTGTCACATTGGTATTGAATACTTTCATACTTGTCATAAACAGTTGTCAAAATCCGGATTGTATTTTTTATACAAAGTGAGAGGGGCACTCAGGTCACTGGGAGACCTGAATTGAACAACTGTGAGCCTTGATTTACACTTAGTATGTAGCTTCAAACAAACAAAAATACATTTCCAGGGAGGCTGAAAATTCAATGGGCCACTCTCCTGCCCAGATGTCTGATCTATAATTGATTATGCTTATTTCATGGAGATTTGGTCAAAGTAATGATAGATGCATATCCTCTAGTGCAGGCAAACTACACAATGCACAATTCAAGGGGTTTGGGATGTGGAGCAAAGGTGGTTTAAGCTCACCTTTGTACTCTGATCATAGTGCTGTTCTGTGCAAGCTAGTCGTTTGCACTGAGTTACAGCAGTCAAGGGGCAGCTGAAACATTTACGCCAGACAGCAAAAGGCACAGGGAGCCAAAAACACAGACAAGGATTGGCAGAGCACAGAGCATTTTGGCCAGACCCCGCTTCCCTTCACCCATACCCATTTTCCCTCTTACACCCACATGAGCTTGATGGCACAGGAGGAATGAGCTGGTTACTCCAGATTTTCAGACAGAATACATCTGCTGGGCATCACAAAGCATCCACATTGAACCAGAAGAATTGGCCCATAATGCACAAATAATGGAACTAACATTTTGTGGAAAAAAGTGCCCAAACAGCATCTCATGCTTCAAAGAACTGTCCTTAAACAGATCAGTTAAAGAGAATTCATCTAGAAGCTCAAGAAACTATAATTAATAGATGCATAGATTTCAATGTCAGAAGGGATCACTATGAACTTGTATGACCTCCTGCAAAACAGAAGCGCAAAATGTCACCCAGTAATTCCTCCATGAAGCCCAATAACTTGTGGCTGAACAACATACCTTCTAGAAAGATATCCAGACTTAACTTCAAGCGATGGATGAGAAAATGTCTGATTTTCCAGCATACTAAATGTTTGGACTGACTCACAAGAAGCATAGTACCAACTAATTAGCCACACAATGTATCTTTGCAACATATTCTAGCAGAAGGTAGGGTTGAGATTGCTAGACATGTGTATCTGCATTTTGCTGTGTACATTCTTCTATTTTACTGTGTTGTGGGCATATTGTATTTTTTTAAACATTATGGGCCAATAGTATACTGCTATAACTTTATTGAAACAAATAGAGTTACACCAAGAATTTATTTGTCCCATTATGTCCTGCATGGTATGTTGTGATTAAATTCCAGTACCGATTAAAACATGAAACAACTAGAATTTTCCTCCCAAACTTCACTGACATTGAAGCCAAGATGAACTTTTTTTGAAGTTCAAAATGTTTCATTAACCCTTTTCTTCATTTGTGTTTACATCACCACTTTCCAGCCAAAACCAGGACTGAAATATTGTAATGAGGATGATCATCAGACTATTTCCAACTCTGAATAAATAGTTCAGTCTAGTGATGGGCTACCATCTAATGGCTTGAGGTTTGGTAAGTACCCATAAGTTTGGAGCCAAACTGTGTGAATCTCTTGTGTTTGCACAATTAAGCTGGAAAACTTGAGAGAACAACCTCACTGATGGATTCTCACTTGCAGCTGGAACCAGGAAGAGAAGAAGCAGGCAAAACTGAAAGATAGTAATGATGAACTCAACTGTGTCTTTTTGTAAGGAACTGCACCACCTCAGGAAATCACAATGGGTATGTCTACACTGTACTGAGAACCCATGACACTGAGTCTCAGAGCTCAGTTCAATTGACTTGGGCTCTCAGGGTTTGGGATGCAGGGCTAAAAATTGCAAATGTAGACATTCGGGCTCAGGCTGGCTCTGAGACACACTCTCCTCACAGGGTTTCAAAGCCTGGGCTCCAGCCCGAGCCTGAACATCTACACTAGAATTGTTAGCCCCACAGCCCAAATCCCACAAACCCGAGTCAACTGACCCCGGCCAGCCACGGGTCTTTTATTGCAGTGTAGACATACCCATTGACCTCTGGAGAGCCTGTGCATGCAGGGAGAGCATGCCCATACAGCATATACTACATTCTGCAACCACATATTTTCCACTGGCTTCACACCTCCTCCCCGTCACACATTCCTTCCCTTTAAAGACTGCAGTTATGGGAGCTTGCAACAACTGCAAGGGAAACACAAAAACCGCAGTTGTTGTCCGAAACCCTGAACAGGAAGAATAAGGATGACAGGAGAGACTGTTGCTTATACACACACCAGACACATATGAAAAGGGATTGGCTGCCAGCTGTCCCTAAATAAAAAGTTGTTTACAAATTGAGCTGCTTATTTTAACTGAGTCTCTGATTCTTAGGCATGTGAAGTCTACATACTTGCTATTGCTCAGTCAGTACTAGAGCTATTTAAATAACTGATTTTTTGGTTCAGTAGGAGTTCCAAATTTAAAAAAAAAAATGGTGAATCAAAAAGTCAATTTGGGGTCAACTGAAACATTTCCTTTGACCTGAAATGTTTTGTTTCAGTTTTGCGCCATTTAACATTTACTTTTTAAATAAAGTTGAAGGAAATTTTGAAACAAAGCAGTTATTTCAAATTAAATTGTTATTTCAAAAAACATTTACATTTAAAAATATATAGGCTTTTTCCCATGGAGCAAAACAATTAAGCAAAATCAACACAAATTCATGAAACATTTCAGTTGGACCAAATCTGCCTTTTTCTCTGGAAAAAAAAGAAGTTTCAGCCAAAAATTGCATGCACCTAATCTGATTTTTAGAAGGGACTGAAATGAAATTTATTGGGCCAAGTTAATCCCACTGACATCAATGTGGCGCATTATATTTAAAGCCTTCACCTTAATGTAAACAGGTGACTAAAAGAGGGAAAGGTGACCAGTGCTCTATCTAGAACAACCAAGTCCTAAATGTTACAGAACCTACTGAAATAAAAATGTTTTCTAACTGGCATCAGTCAGAAAGTGACACATGCAGACTGGTAGTTAGCTACCAACGATTCCTTGTGTTCCATTTCACAGAGAGCTTATTGACAGCAGAATCACTGATTTTGACTTTATGTGGTGAATGTGCCAAAATAAGCTGAAAAAAAAAGGGGGTTGGGGAAAGATAGCAAGAATGTGATTGTATAGCACAGTATTTAAGCATCACAAATAGTTGCCTCAACTGAGACAGAAATGATGGGGAAACGTCATGTCTGAAAGTCACCATGGGGAGTCTCTCTGACTCTCTGTGTCTTTCTGATGTGATGGAAGCAGCAGGAAATATCCTCTCTGATTTAGTGTTTGACAGTCTGGTGTCTCTGTCAATGGATCCAAGGCACTAAATGCTTGACTGGAAAGTTTATAATTACTTAAGGGTTCTATTTACCAATGAACTGAAAGATATTTCTGAAAAACCTAAGGTTTATTTAAAAAACAGACAATGTAAGCTGGGTCCAATTCTGCAATTGATTCAGAAAATAACAGGGTAATAATTCTGAGGCTGAATTTCAATAACTACTCCTTTTTTGGTGCCATGAATGTAGGAGTGGTAATCTAAATTCCTTTTGGATACCCCACAGAGTATATGAACATCCAACTCAAAAGCAAACAATATAGGTGCTTCATTTGCTAGGATGAATGGGCCCTAGTACTTATAATGCATCCTTTAACACTGACGACTACAGTAAAAAAAAGAAATCTTTATTAGAACTGGCAGAAAGTAAAAGCCAAATATTCCAGGCATAAAGGCCTAGAGTACAAAGGTACTTAGGCTCCTAAGACCCAGTTTTAGGCATCACTGCAACCCACAAAACTCCCACTCGGGTGCTGCCTAACTCTGTAGGCACCTACATTTTTGCAGTAAAAATTCTCTAGGTGTTTAACTTTCAGCCAGTGGACAGGTACACTGCTGCCACAACTCTGGGAACCTCTCTCCTACCTAAATCCCAGAGCAATCCACAAACTAGGGGAAGATAAATCGTTGTCCACCTAACTTGTGTGTGGGGCCCCAATCCTGTAGGTGTGCTTAGAAGCCACCTACCCTCTCAGGTCCCATTCAAAATCTCTCTGGAGAAGGAGTAGGAGATGGTAGTGGTAAAGAGTAATTGGAGCAGGGGGTCTGGACCCTGGTCTCTCACCTCCCAGGTGGCCTAACCACCAGGCTACAGAGTCATTCCCCCGCTCATTCTCTCTCTGCCCAAAGACCCTTAATATTTATACACAATGGAAATGCTTCAACAGGAGAGGTTGGGGGAACCACAAATCAGAATATCCCATAGCTCAGTGGTCAGAGATTCTCCTCAGTGGTGTGGGACATGCCTGTTAAAATCCTCTTTTCTCCTTATGCAGAGAGCAGATTTGAACCTGGGTTTCCCACATTCCAGGGAGTGTTCTAACCACTGGGTTAAAATATATAAGGCAGGCAGCATCACCTCCTCCTCCTCCAGCGTTTTTGTATGAAATGAGGCAAGCACCTAACTCATTTCCACAAGACATGACTTAGGCACTTAAGCCACCTGACTCCAGGAGAGGGGTTCCCAGCTGTGAATGACAAGCAAAGCTAGGTGCTTTCCTGAAGCCTGGTTTTAGGCATTTCTCTCTGTGAGAGGGGCAGGGCTTAAGAAATCCCCATCCTCATCATCTCCCATTAGTTAGGCACTGTAATGTTCATCATCACAATATCTAAGTCTCTTTGTGGATCAGGGCCTAAGTCAATATAGTGGTTATAAGGAAAAAAAAATACACACACACAAACACACACCATTACACGCCCCTATCTTTACGTTCTTTCTAAATGACCACTCCAGGGGCAGTGCAAAGAAGAGACCATGCATAACCTTGCCTTGGAACTTTTGATCCTTCAAGTCTATTTCTCTTTTGATGACAAGCCTTTTGTGTCACACTTTGCAGAACCCTTCCCCCCCAAAAAAAGTGATTGGCAAAATTAATGCTGGTATAAGCAATTTTATTTTATATTCCACCACTGCACTACCCCATCTGAAAAGGGTTTTGCGCTAGCCTGGTAACCAATAAGAGAATGGCTCCTGTCAGAGCTGTGCAGCCAGAAGGCCCAGAAAAGTATTATGAATAAGCCCCCTCTGGTCTGATGCTCTGGCATACTCATGACTGGACTTCCTCAGAATTGGGAGGCCACATGCTCTTCCTCTTCCAAGGCAAACTTCTCCCATCTGAGGGATGGATCCATTGGAAACTCAGCAAGATCCACCACACAGAGTGTGTTAGGCCTCTATCCCCTCATATGGGTTTTAGTAGGAGCGTACAATGTTGCCTTTAATTTGGTTAATAGATTTGCTCTTGCATGACATGAACCTAAGCTATTATTTTTGTAAACAAAATAATTTGTTTAGGTATTGGGTCTGATATTATCCCTTAGCAGATGCTACATGATAAACATCAGGTAACAACACATTCCAACTACATGCATCCTTTCATTGTATAATGGCCATGAGTGAAACATACTATGGCGCTGCCAGAAGAGGGAGGATCCTTGTGTGCACCTCTTTACATATCAATAGCCAGAATGCTCCTGCAGCTCAGAGTTACTTCACAGCAATTTTGGTGTCTGGAAAAAATGAAAGGTCTGGGTATGTTGTCTATAGATTGAGCTATTTACCACTCAGTGAATGGTGATATATACTGAAGAAGGTATTTAAGCACATGGATGGGGACAGCTTATTCACTAGTCACACATCTCAGTTTCAAGTTTCTGGGTTGTTTGTCACCCAAAACATATTTTTATGACGGATGCTTGGAAAATATGCTCTGTACTTTATCATCAACCAGAATGTCTTGCTGTCTTAATGCACTCTTGGCGCCTGATCCTGCTTCCATTGACTCCCATGGTGCAGAACCAGACCTTCCATCTTTTAACTGATTTTCTATCTTGTACTATGTTCCCTTAATTTTGTCTTTTATACAATTTGAAGGTCATTTGGTGTTGACGTATCTACCCAGTGGAGGTTACTGATAAGAGTAACTCCAGATCATATTCTGTAATTTAATAGCTTAAATACTTTTCCTTAAATACCTTTCAGGTCTCTTCAACTGTTGGAGCCGCTCCTCACTGGCTGCCATGTTGAGAGCAGGAAACTCATTAGTCATTCTTCAAACTGGCTGCAAAAATCAAACTAATGAATAATATTCAGGCTGTTATTGGTGACTAGTTTTTATTTCCTCCCTTGATCCCATTCTACAAACCCTGGATGATCTCCCTTTTTAAACTGAGTGTATCTTATTCTCTCCCATTCATACTGCCAAGATCTCTGTTTTTACCATTTGTCATTTTATATTTCCAGTGGGACTTTGCTGACCAGGTTAAGGCAAAACTATGGATGTTTTATCCGATTCTAAAGGACATCAAACCAGTTACTCTGGATTTTATTTTTCAATTTAGAAAGAGAAGAATATGCTTCTTTTACAATTAAAAGTTTTTAATTTTCTAGTTTTAAACTAGCTAGCAGTTTCCAAGGCTAGAGGCTACTTTATTCCTTTGACGCTGGCTAGTGAGGATCCTTGGAACATAAATATATGCAATAAGCCAATAATTCTGCCTGCCTTTCTACTGCTTTTGAGGGTATCTCAGTGCTGGCAAACAGAAGGGTAATGGGAATTAGAAGGAGGGAAAAAAACAGCAATAAAAATATAAATCACAAAAGGAAGGAAATCCATTTGGTCCTTGGCTGAAAAGACACCGCTCAACTAATCCATGCTGAGTGCAATCCAATACTCCTGTATATAATCCTGTACTCATGGAAGAAAATTAAAGTTTAATGCAATAACGGCTGACACAAATCACTTTTCTTGCCCAGAAGCAGATTAAAGAATAGTTAAAATCATACAAATCTAATTTCTTTCTCTTTTTTTTTTACTTTATTCTTTAACATCTTGATTCTTTAATCCGTAGCATCAGTTTCTGATTATTAAACATATATTACCAACTTAAGTGAGATTTTTTTATTTGGAGGATGGCGTGAGAGGACAATGACAACCAAGAAATTATTTGTGCTCAAATGGTACATATTAAAGCTCTTTCAAAATCCATACATTTTTCATAGGTTGATATAGGTCCTTGCCTATAATCAATCTGTGTCCCAGAGACTTTAAAAATAAGCATAAAGGCAATGGAATACCATTAGTCATAACTGGTCTATTGCATCCCACCCACTATTATGTAGGTTTGTTTCTGTGTAATATATTTGAGTTCTGCCAGCTATGGGACCAATTGGGGATCTCTGTTAAAGACACAATGATAAAAGGGAACATGGTTATGGTTATCCTCCATCCCTATTATTGTAACCATAAACTACAATCATTACCACTCCCTTTCTAGAGCAAACTTGACTAAAGAAACAGCTGAGAGCATATGCCAGGCATATTCTATTCTACACCATATGTTCCTCTGTGCCAGAAAGGGAAATCACTTATCTGGAAGTTTGATCAGACTAAAACTCTCTTTTTATCCTTGCACTTAAATAGTATCAGATTTTTCATTTCCCTCCACATCTCAAAATAAAACAAAAACAAAAACAAAAACTGGTTTTCACTGGTCCAGACTCTAATAAAATGCATATGGGAAACCTTCCCTAATACCCATATGGTAGTGGTGGTACAACATGACTGCAGGCTCAGCAGGAGCTCATGCAGAAGCAATAATGGAAGTTGTGCCGTTATCAGTTTCCTGTGGAGTTGTAAGGTGGGCTGGGAAGTTTGTGAAACAGCTCCTTGGGATAAGTGAGGTGCATAATTTCAGTCTCATTTAGCCCCTCAGCAGGGCTGGTATTCATGGATAGAGAAGGGGAGAGCTATCCCCATCTCAATCATCACAGAGTCAGTATATTAACATAGGCCCTGTCCTCCCAGGATGAGGATTCCAGGGGAAGCAGCTGGCCTGGAGAGGCTGCCATAGAGGAGTGGGGAAGTCAAGATGCTTTGTGTGGGGACTCTCTGTATGAATGTCCTTGTCTTTGGTAGGTATCACTGGATCCTCAGGTTTGGGTGTCTGAGCAACCTGTTTGGTCCACAGAGGCAACTCCACAGGAATAATTCAGAGGGAACCACATCAAAGCAACTTCAGAGCTGCTGATCTACAGGGACATGCTGGGGTAAAAAGGAGGATGTAGTCAGGGCTTCCCTGT
Organism: Trachemys scripta elegans; assembly: GCF_013100865.1. Lineage (NCBI taxonomy): Eukaryota > Metazoa > Chordata > Testudines > Emydidae > Trachemys > Trachemys scripta. Next base: position 98,046,969 of record NC_048303.1, read on the forward strand.
GCATCAGTGATACCAAGCTGCCATATTGGGTCTCTGGAACAGTTGACAGCTGGTGCATGTCAGAACAGCTTGAAGGCTGCTCTGACATGTGCTAGAAAACTGGCCCCGTACACAAATGGACCAGCATCAGTGAAGCAATAAGGTTGCTTATGGTCACCTTCGTACCAACCCATTTTCCCTCCTAAATTTCATAGTGCACTCCTTAGCCACATTCAAAGCTCTGGGCCTCTCCCTTTTCTTTGGTTTCTGACTGACTGTTGCCTTTATCCATTTTTCAGTTGGGCACTGCTCTGTATTTCAGCATGTGACACATTGGTTCAGATTTGTTACAACTTGTTCCAGCATACCCACAGAACTTAAATGAAGTCACCCCATGCACTGTTATGAGGGAAGGTCCTTACGAATCATTTTATAGTTTGTTGCAACCTACGTAAGAGACTTGGACATTTCTAAAAAACATGGGGATCTCAGAGGCTTATTTCCCTTCTTTCTGTCTCCTTGACCGGCCTAATCAACCAGAAGAGCACTGCACCTGCATCTTTTGTTACCTTTTTAAAAAAACTGTCATCTGTTCTGATTATTTGGATTCAGCAGTGGCAAGACTCAGTGAATTGAGTGCCACTGAATATGTAAGTTAGTTCACAGCTGGTTGTTCTGGCTTCCTGTGCAAACTGGAAAAAGTATTAAATGTACTTATAGAGGGTGGGTATTTTATTTAATCCCTTTGCAGCCTGCCAGGTTTAAACTGCAAATGTCATCACCATGAATGCAGTAGCTGAATCCAACAGGTGGGGTAATAAACCCTGACGTTTCCAGCTAGTTTAATTGTACTGGATGGGATGGGATACCTTTCAGTACAAACATGGTTTTACTTGATGTCAGTCACAAGGCCACGGACCTTCTTTTCTACTATCTATCCACATGATCCATGATATAAAGTTCCCACCTACAATATACTTTATGACCTTTCAGGTGATGAAACTTCTGACCTATATCATTCTTATCTTTGCTGGTTCAGCTGCTGGGTGGTGACAACCAGCTAGACTCCATGTCGGGTCTAACTGTGATTTACTGTGTATAAGAATTAAAGCGTTAGCATGATATTCCTGTCCACCGAACCCTAAAGGGCTTTGGTAGTGGTAGTGCAGCTCTCTGGAAGAAATTGCAACATCCAGGGATTTGTTATGAGCCTAGTGCCGAGGCAGTTCATAAATCTAAGTACAACATGACATCAACATGACTGGCTCGGAGTCTTTTTCCTTTTGGCCCTTCCATAGGACAATTTCATCAGCTGTCTTTCTGACTGCCCCGTATGATGCAAAAAACCTCTGACAACAGGAAACAGCTCCAGTTTTAGTTAAAATATTTGTAAGTTGAAAAAATTGATTAATAATTAAAAGAGCAGAAATACTAAAAACAGGCCCAAGTTATTTGCTCATGTACACCATTGAAAATTCAGAGAAAATCTGTTGATTTTAATTGACCTTTTCTGCATCTACAGTAGTGTAATTGTGAGCAAATTTTTTCATTTTTTTCTTTTAATGTGATTTAAAAAAATAGGTGATTCATTGTAAAATAAGAGTAGACCTGAGTGAGGGTAAGTGTAATAGAACTATTAAATAACTGAGGGGTTTGCTCCCTTGTACAAAATTAACACCACCAGATTTAATTATTATTAAAAGAAAAATTCATTCAGAAATCATTTATAGATACTTGGATTCCAAGGCCAGCAGGGAGCATTGTGATCATCCAGTCTGACCTCCTGTACAACACAGGTCATAGAACTTCCCCAAAATAATTCTTAGGGCAGATCTTTTTGAACATCCAACCTTGATTCAAATACGGTCAGTGATAGAGAATCCACCAGTATCCTTAGTAAATTGTTCTAATGGTTAATTACTCTCACCCTTATAAATATATGCCTTGTTTCCAGTCTGAAGTCTAGCTTCAACTTCCAGCTATTGGATCATGTTATATCTTTCTCTGCCAGATTGAAAAGTCCATTATCAAATATTTGTTCCCCATGTAGGTAGTTGTAGACTGTGATTAAGGGTATGTCTACACTACGAGAGTAGTTCGATTGTACTTAAATCGAATATGTGGAATCGATATTACAAAGTCGAACATGTGTATCCACACAAAGGACAGTAATTTGACTTTGAGAGTCCACGCTAACGGGGCAAGCGTCGACATTGGAAGCGGTGCACTGTGGGCAGCTATCCCACAGTTCCCGTAGCCCATTGGAATTCTGGGTCAAGCCCCCAATGCCTGCTGGGGGAAAAAATGTGTCGAGGGTGGTTTTGGGTAACTGTCGTCATCCAACCGTCACTCCCGCCCTCCCTCCCTGAAAGCGCCGGCGGGCAATCAGTTTGCGCACTTTTCTGGTGAGTGACAGCGCAGACGCCACAGCACTGCGAGCATGGAGCCCACTGTGACCATCGCTGCAGTTATGGCCGTTGTCAACACCTCGCACCTTATCATCCACTTTTTCCAGAGGCAGATGCTGAGAAATCGGGCGAGGAAGCTACGGCAGCACGGTGAAGACATGAAGTTTGAGAGTGGCACAGACCTCTCACAAAGCACGGGACCCTGCGCCGTGAACATCATGGTGGCAATAGGTCATGTTGAATCTGTGGAACGGTGATTCTGGGCCTGGGAAACAAGCACGGACTGGTGGGACCACATAGTGCTGCAGGTCTGGGATGAATCACAGTGACTGTGAAACTTTTGGATGCGTAAGGGAACTTTCCTGGAACTTTGTGAGTTGCTGTCCCCTGCCCTGAAGCGCAAGGACACCCGGATGTGAGCAGCCCTGACTGTCCAGAAGCGAGTGGCCATAGCCCTCTGGAAGCTTGCAACGCCAGACAGCTACCGGTCAGTCGCGAATCACTTTGGCGTCGGCAAATCTACCGTGGAGATTGCTGTGATGCAAGTAGCCAACGCAATCGTTGAGCTACTGCTGTCAAAGGTAGTGACCCTTGGAAATGTCCAGGTCATCATAGATGGCTTCGCCGTGATGGGATTCCCAAACTGCGGTGGGGCTATAGATGGAACTCACATCCCTATCCTGGGACCGGACCACCAGGCCAGCCAGTACATTAACCAAAAGGGCTACTTTTCAATGGTGCTGCAAGCACTGGTGGACCATAGGGGACGTTTTACAAACATCAACATAGGATGGCTGGGCAAGGTTCATGACGCTCGTGTTTTCAGGAACTCTGGTCTGTTTAGACGGCTGCAGGAAGGTATTTACTTCCCGGACCAGAAAATAACAGTTGGGGATGTGGAGATGCCTATAGTGATCCTCGGGGACCCAGCCTACCCGCTAATGCCCTGGCTCATGAAGCCCTATACAGACCTCCTGGACAGTGAAAAAGAACTCTTCAACTACCGGCTGAGCAAGTGCAGAATGGTGGTGGAGTGTGCTTTTGGATGTCTCAAGGGGAGATGGAGAAGCTTACTGACTCGCTCTGATCTCAGCGAAACCAATATCCCCATTGTTATTGCAGCTTGCTGTGTGCTCCACAATCTCTGTGAGAGCAAGGGGGAGACCTTTATGGTGGGGTGGGAGGTTGAGGCGAATAGCCTGGCTGCTGATTATGCCCAGCCAGACAGCCGTGCAATTAGAAGAGCTCAGCAAGACGCGCTGTGCATCCGGGAGGCTTTGTAAGCTAGGGTAACCTGTGACTATTAAGTTTGTTTAAAGAGAAGCTGAACCTGCCCCTGTTTCTTTACTCACTTACTGTTGAGCTACATACCCCGTTCACCCCATCCCCGCCCCTTCCAACACACGTTTAAAAATAAAATAAATGGAACTTTGTTAATGAACACCGTTTTCTTTATTACGGATTTCGCAGTAAAGGGTTGAAACTGGGACGCAGACTGTGGTGGGGAGCGGGCGTAGTGACGGAAAGAACACTTCTAAACTCGAGGAATGACAGGCGACTGCTCCTGAGTGGTCCGCAGTGGTGGACTGGTTGTTTCAACGGAGCCTGCCACCCCTCCTTTTTGGGACTCTGTGTGTGGAGGCTATGTGACTTTGTGGTGGGGGAGGACAGTTACAGATTCCCTGCTGCGTGGCTCTGTGATCCAGGATAAGGACCGCTGCATAATATCTCTATCCGCCCTCCCCCGCCACAAAGTCACATGGCCCCGCCACAAAGAACATGAAAACCACCTCCCATACTGACCAGGGTGCCTAGTGACTGCAATGTTTGTGTGACCTTCTGCTGAACCTGCCCCCGTGTCTGTACACTGATAAAGGCGACTGTCCTCTCCAATTACCAACCCCCTTCAAACACACTCTCCCCTAAAAGAACATGATGGAAACAGTAATTAACAGAAACGTATCTTTTATTAGCAACTACACAGTTTGGGGATGAAACTGGGGCGGGGGCTTGGGTGAGGAGGGAAGGAAAGGACTTTGGGAATGAGAGCCTTCTGGTACTTGAGCAGTATGCAGGGGTGGAGTGACAGTTTTCACAGCCCCTGCCGCCCCTCCTTCTTGGGACTTTGTGTGAGGGGGGGATGGGAGTTTGTGGCAGGGGAGGGCGGTTAGAGAGAGACTGCAGTGGGGCTCTGTCCTCCTGCCTCCGGTCCTGCAGAACATCCACAAGGCGCCGGAGCGTGTCCATTTGCTCCCTCATTAGTCCAAGCAGTGTTTGAGTCGCCTGCTGGTCTTCCTGCCGCCACCTGTCCTCCCGTTCGCTGTGTGCTCGCTGGTATTGCGACATGTTCTCCCTCCATTGGGTCTGCTGGGCCGCATCAGCTTGGGAGCAGCCCATAAGTTCTGAGAACATGTCGTCCCGTGTCCTTTTCTTTCTCCGCCTAATCTGCACCAGCCTCTGCGAGCGGGATGCCAGGGTAGGTCGGGAGACAGTCGCAGCTGTGGGATGGGAAAAAGGGAGTGAATTCCTCACAAAGATAATTTTTTGTGAACAATGAACTTAGTCTTTCTCTGTGAAAAAGACCAGGCACAGCACCTATCACATGCGCACTCAGGACAAGGTCGAATTTTCGGCCTTCGCATTCAGTGCCTGGGGTCTTGCTGTAGAGATCAGACAAGTGGGACAGGGCAGTGGAATCGGGTAGCAGGCTAACACGGTAAGCCATAGACTTTTGGCTGCTTAAAACTTAAATTATAGCAGTGCCCTCCTTTCACGTTCAAAGCAATACTCCTATCGTTGGACAGTTCCTGCTGCCGGCAATCCGGGAAGCATGAACTCTGCCCCATCCCACCCCCTCGCGGCTGTCCCTGGGAAAGATCCCTGTATGCTGCCCCTCTCCCGCCTCTATCGCGTGGCTGTAAACCGCTGGTGACAGTTCTATAAAGGAAGAGGCAAGCAGTCTCAATAGTAACATTCCCCTAATTCTAAGCAGGTCACCATGAGCGACATCACGCTGCTGAGAATTTCTGAGACCGAGAAAGAACGCATGCTGCGCGAAAGCCAGCAAAAACCAGGGCCGTATGCTGCCATGCTCTGCAAGGCAATGATCCCAGAGTATTTGATGATAGCCTGGCGAGGAAAAGTTTCCTACCACGGAGGACACAATAAGGCCACTCTCCCCAGGAACCTCATGCAAAGGCTTTCCAATTACCTCCAGGAGAGCTTTGTGGAGTTGTCCCATGAGGATTTCAGCTCTATCCCCGGACATATAGACCTTCTTTTCCAGTAGCTGCACTGGCAAGGACTAAAAAGTAGAGCGCCTACGGCAAACTAATCATGATAAACTGGACATTGTTAGATTCTTTTGCAGTAGTTGCACTGCCAAGGACTAAAACGTTAAGTGCCTAGGGCAAACAAATAATGAAAAACCCATTGTTAATATTCCTGTTCTGTTCAAAAGAAATGTTTACATGTTTAAAACACTTAGCGACTGATCCTTCCCCTGATTCAGGGTCCGGGTTAATGCCTGGGGATGGTTGGTAGGGGATCTCTATGAGGGTGATGAAGAGATCCTGGCTGTCTGGGAAATCAGCGTTGTAAGCGCTGTCTACTGCCTCGTCCTCCTCCTCACCTTCCTCATCTTCCCCATCCGCTAACATCTCCGAGGAAGCGGGCGTTGACAATATCCCATCCTCAGAGTCCACAGTCAGTGGTGGGGTAGCGGTGGCGGCCGCACCTAGGATGGAATGCAGTGCCTCGTAGAAATGGCATGTCTGGGGCTGGGATCTGGAGCATCCGTTTGACTCTTTGGTCTTCTGGTACGCTTGTCTCAGCTCCTTGATTTTCACGTGGCACTGCATTGCATCCCGGCTGTATCCTCTCTCTGTCATGGCTTTTGAGATCTTCTCGTAGATCTTTGCATTCCGTCTTTTAGATCGCAGCTCCGAAAGCACGGACTCATCGCCCCACACAGCGATCAGATCCAAGACTTCCCGATCAGTCCATGCTGGGGCCCTCTTTCTATTCTGCGATTGCATGGTCACCTCTGCTGGAGAGCTCTGCATCGTTGCCAGTGCTGCTGAGCTCGCCACGATGTCCAAACAGGAAATGGGCTTCAAACTGCCCAGACAGGAAAAGGAATTCAAATTTTCCTGGGGCTTTTCCTGTGTGGCTGGTCAGAGCATCCGAGCTCGGACTGCTGTCCAGAGCGTCAACAGAGTGGTGCACTGTGGGATAGCTCCTGGAGCTATTAGCGTCGATTCCCCGTTTACAATTGCACTTTTTAATCCATTTCATGTGTGAAATATTAATTTTATATCATTCTAGTTTTTAATCTAAATGTTGTACAGTACTGAGTCAAATGCCTTACAGAAGTCCAAGTATATTACATCAACACTATTACCTTTATCAACTGTAAAGGAGTTCTTGACCCTTTTAGGGAAAACACCAGTAAGGAATTATTTGTGCATGAACTAGAGACCAGATGAACTCAGGACACACCACTATTTCCCAAATACACCTGCCTTTCCCCAGGACACTCCCAGCAGTATGAGAGAGGGTTGAGGGGGTACTGGGGGGGGGGTGTAGCAGGGGTTAATTACATGCTCAAAAATATAACCTTGGTTGTCTCTGGAAACATTATCTTGAAGTAAAGCACATATAAAAAAGTAAATAAAGTTACAGACGTGTGTGTCTGATGAGAAGTTTGCAGCCAGTTCATAATTAAATTCCTTCAGGCTTATTATTTTTTGCAACTTGGCTGATCAGGTGACAGTCTCCTTTTAAGTGACTCACCTTTGTACAACTAATGCTTTTTTCCTTCTAGCTTTAAATCTCCTGCCAAGATATAAGTGCAACTCCTACTGAAGCAAGGTGACACTGAGTACCTTTCCCAGACCTATGGAAGAGCTCTGTGTAGCTCAAGAGCTTGTCTCTCTCACCAGCAGAAAGATATTGGTCCAGTAAAAGATATTACCTCACCGAACTTTTCTCTGTAATATCCTGGGACTGACAACTACAGCAACACTGCATAAATCAGTTCAGGACATTTTATTTAATGGATGCTCTACTAGACCATTAATTAATTTGAAATTAGTCATTCTTATAAAAACTAAGGATGAAATTCTGACCCCATTGATGTGAATCCCATTGTCTTCAGTGGGACCATCATTTCACCTTCAGTTTCTTGCCCCTATAGTTGTGAAGAAAAACTTTGAAAATGTGAACCAAGGTTAAATTGATGCAGATGTTTTCCTGAGGCTATGTGTACACTACAGGGACTGTAGGGGCATAGCTACAATGCCATAGCTACGTTAGCATAAACCCATAGTGTATATGCGGCCTACAGAGACAAAAGGTTTTTTTCTGTCACTGGAGAAACACCATCTCTTCCCCCCACCCCTGAGCAATGGTTACTAGAATGATGGAAGCATGTTCCCTACACCGGGGGTTAAGTCAGCATAGTTACGGTGCTCAGTGGTGTTGATTTTTCCTGAGCACCATAGCTATGTCAACCTAAATTTTGAGTGTAGGTCAGGCCTGAGTCTGGAGGCAGCCTAAACCAATAGTTCTAAGAGGTATGAACAGCTCCATTCATGTCAACAGTGTTACCAGATTTGCCCATTACTTTGGGGTATGCTCATTTATTTAGGTTACTCTTCGGGGGGAGGGGAGGCGGCGAGGGGTTCTGTAATTCTATCAATGCACTGCTTGTATCACATGTGTTTTCATATGGAGCTCTAATTCTCCCTTATGCAAGTCCTTTCCCAATGGTGCTATCCTGCAGGACCCAGGGCTGGGTTCCTCCAGCCCCAGAACCGGATGAACACACCCACACATACATTAACAGAGCAAGTCTGAGCGGACCAGATTCAAGCAGCACTTTCAAGCTGCCCCCCCCCCCCCCCCCCGGCCTTATGTGGCCCTGGGCTCAATGGACTGGGTCAAGCAGCATTTTCAAGCTGTCCCAGATTCAGCACGTCCCTATCCCCACATTCACATCACAATTGTACTGCCAGTAACCTACTTGATGAGCAAACCCCACAGTATTTTGGGCGCTGCAGGGATCTTTAGCTTAGGTAAAAGAAGCATTGCTGCAGAGTAAATGGGGGGAGCTAACAACACAAAAAAGAGTAAAGTTCAATGAGAGAGAGAGGCAACCAGCTTAACCATAAAAGTTATTTATTGAATAATAGTGATAACTACACAAGGAGGGCTAAACCAACATAACAAAGATGATTAAAAGGTTAATACCTAAGGTAGAAAGGAAAACAGAGAGAGAGAAAGCAGGGGGATCTCACCCACTCCATGAGGCTTGAACTGGACAGGGTTCCCAAGTGATGGTGGTAGCTCAGGGTCCTGAGTGCTGGAGACAGGCAGAGCCCCCTGCACGATCAGTCAGGAGAAGCTGGAGTCCCAGTGGAACTGATGCATAGTTTGGATCTAAGCATCAGAACACTTACTTGAACATAGGTAGGGTGTTTTTTTTGGTAGAGAAACAACAATGGCTCAAGGGAGAACAGTAGATTTGTTTATGGATAAACTGATGACTCAAGGGTTTTCTTTAGGCTAGACAATAGGTGCTGATCACTCTTGGCTATGGGTGGTGTTTTCTTCCAGGGAGCTTACAATGCAACTAGGCTGCTTCAGTATTTTGGATATCAATCAATTCATTACTAGAATTGGTCTGATAACTGCTGAGCTGGGTGTGGGCAGGCGTAGGTTCATTAACATCTGGAGCAGAGATTCCTATGATGCAGTGCTTCCCTGCTTTTCTGGTCCCAGAATTCAGTGCGGTTCTCTGTTTTTCATTCTGTATGCTAATCCCTGTCCCATCTTTCATGCAGATGAGGCTAGGGGAGTTGTCTCTGCTCTCCATTCTGTATGCTAATGGAGATGTCTTAATCTTGTCACCTTTGTCAGGAGGGGTTTAGGTGTGTCTCCCAATGCCCTTCACTGCTCTCTGCAAGTCTTTTCTCTGATAGGTCTTGGTTCAGGCAGAGATCGGTGGGGGCGGGGGGTCCCTCATGAGTCAGACAGGCCAGACATTGCACCCTGGTTCCCCCAAAACACAGAGCTGACTGGTATCAACGGGTAGCAACTGTGAAAGGTATCAGTTTAATTGTCAACTAATCCAACTAATGTGCTTATCCTACAATCCCAAAGTGCCTCCCACAACTCCCCAGCTTCCAAAAACCTCAGCTATCTTCTACCAAGCTGTCAAAACTGCCAGCTTCCCCCAACAACTTCTGTAATGTAATCTCATGCTGTCTGTTTAAAAATCTACAGAGTATTAAACTGAAAAAGGGGGTGGGGACACTGTAAAATAAATTGAATTTCCTATCAAAATAAACAGGAACTGCTGTAATCATCATAGGATTTATTTTAATATTTAATTCATTAAAATTAATGAGGCAGCATGGTCTAATGGATAGGGCACCAGATTGGGAATCGTGTTACCTACGTTCTATTCCCAGCTCCACCACTGACCAGTTGTGTGACCTTGAACAAGTCACTTCATCTCTCTGCTTCTGTTTTCTCTCCTGCCATTGGTCTGTTTTGTCTAAGTTGTACACTTTATGGCAGCAGGGACAGTCTCATGTTGTGTATTTGTATAGTGCCTAGCACAGTGGGTCCATGATTTCTGTGGGGGCATCTAGGCAATAGTGTAATCCAAATAAATAATGAAATATTCAATTCTGTCATTTAAAGGAAGCCGGCACACCAAAATGCCCTGGAGCCCAGGATCCTCGCCATAGAATTTACATAAGTGGATGGGGCTTAGACTGTAGTAAATACAACCAGAGCTTGCTGGAATACTGTGTGGAAAACAAGAATTGACACATTTCAAGTTTCCTGGCAGTACAAAATGTAAATATATGGTCCACATTTTGCGACTGTACTGCAACAGGCAGAATACAAGAGTGTTCTCTTCTATTCCATATAGGTTCTTACACATCGCTCATCACCATAGTATCTGAGCTGCTGAGTGTTGAGGGTAGTGTGGGTGGCTGATTTCACACCAGGTTTGTACAGTGCTGAAGGCAGTGCACCATACTTGTAGTGAACACAGAGAGCCACTCATCTGCCACTTTGATGACCCCCAAACTTCCCTTTATGGCAAATGCCACAAAAAGGATTGTCTTCAGAGTATTGGTTTCATTGTTGCACAGGATTTAGGGGTGCATAGAACTGTGACAGGACACACAATCAATGCTATTAGAAACCCCATGTGGTAAAACTAAAGCATAAAATTTAACACAAAATGATAGATTAAACTGCCACCCCTGTTCTCACAATATGTTGCAGCACTGAAAAATAAAAGCTTCAACCAGCCCTTCCAATATGAGGCACACAATGGAATACACTGTTTGACACTGGAGACTATGGGAGCGTGGCAGCACCTGCTGTTCAGAACTACTCAAGTACTGTTAAACTGCCTGTTTCTCACAGGTATTTTTTGCTCACTAATCCCATGCCAAAAGCTCATTTTAACTATCTTGCAGGTAAAATATTAGCTGGCAAGGGAAGTGGAAAATAAATAAGGACATTGTTTTACATGCAGTGTAGTTGTAACCATGTCAGTCCCAGGATACGAGAGAGAAAAGGTGGGTGAAGTAATATATTTTATTGGATCAACTTCTGTTGGTTAGAGAGACATTGTTTTACATGTCTTGTGTGCTGTATTCCATGTACTCTAATTGCATTGTGTCCTCCTCTCTAATTTACAGATATAATACAAACATTCCCAACTCATTCTGCAAATTCTACTGGGTTTTTTCTTGGCTCTAACCTTGAATCTGTATTTTTTTTGTAGGACTACTCCCATGGACTGGAATGGATTTGATAAATATTTGGTATATGTCTGAAATGTATAACCGTTACACCTTATTTCAAGAGTATTTTTAATGAGGATAACAGAAGATATGTTTGTGGTGTCTATTTTAACTAGGTCACTAGGTTTAGGTCAGACATACTGCTACAATCAAGCAAACAAAAATTATCTACTCTTTTAGCCCATTGGTAATGTTAAGGAAAATATTATTTGAATGATCTCTTTCTAAATAATGCTTTTAAATTATATTGGCATCATCTTCCTCATAGTTAAAGCACATAATCAGTTCCACTATTGGTGCAAAAGAGATATACTATTTGGCATAAATCCTCTATTTGGTTGGAATATTCAAAGGATTTTAAGGGTGCCCAATTCCCATTGGATTTCCTATTGAATGGCTTTTTTGAAAATCCCAGTCTTTATCTACAGGTACATAGCAAAGGCAATTGCAGAATGAATTTACCTAAATACTTGTCTGAATAATGTACCTTAGCCTTAAACTAAGGAAACAACTTTTAAGAGTTAGAGGATTACACTGAGAGCTTTGCCGGTATAGCTATACCTGTATATTATGCCAGCAAAATGTTCCTATTGTACACAATTTATACCATCAAAACTGTACTTTTTTCCAGCATAGCTTATTCCAGTCCCCCTCACACCATCCCCCAAGAAAATAATTAGTTTCTAGGCTGATTCAGCCCTTGTTTTCTCTGTTGGGATTGTCGACAGGCATGCCAGTTGGGATGAGGTTGATAATGATCCACTACAAACTGAACTAAGGCCACTACAAGCCACCCAGGAGCCATCAGATGACAACAACATTTGGTCTACCACCAAACTGGCGCACAGAGTGGGTGACCTAAAAATGAAAGAGCTTGTATCTTATTATCAGTCTCTAGGCCACCCAGTCTTCCAAATTCCTGTGTTCATAGTTTATACATCAACCACAACATCTTGATCTAGACTGAAATATGGCAAAAGGTCAAATGCTTAAAGGAAGCCTAAGCTCTGAATACAAGATGCGTGCACAGTTACTGCAGTAGAGAGACACAAATAACTGAACTAACTCCAACCCTCCCTTTGGCCTTCTCTTCCATTGACTTTTGATTTTTTCCCCCTTTTTTGGCATTTGCACACACACACACACACACACACACACACACACACACACACACACACACACACACACTCTAACCACCCAAAAGTAAAAACCAGGGCTAATGGGGACAGTGATTTCCTCTCCAAGGGCAGAATTTAGCCCAAGGTACCTGTAAATTAATTATTATTATTATTATTTTTAAAAAGCCCTTCTCTGCTGGGGTGTGGGGATCCTGAAAATCAGAGAAAGAAAATTCAAATCAAATTTATTCCACCCAACTTAACCCAAATTTTGCATAGAAACCTTACTCATGAGTTATGAATATTTATGCCAAATTTCATGTTGGTATTAATCTATTTGTAAACTGTATGAAATAAGGCCTCCCAGCTATAGGATTACCATAAAACATTTTAAATTAAGGGCCTGATCCTACTCCCATGGAAATCCTGGGGAGTTTTGTTGTTGGACGCATTGGGAACAGGATAGGGCCCAAACCTGTTACAATAGACATTTCTGTGCATTGCTTTCTTTGTGTGCAATATGCACTGTTATGAATGGCTCTTTTAAAGCTTGATTGATAGGCCAGAACATGTCTCGCTTGTTACTACATAAATGAGCCACAAGGCTGACGGAATTCCAAATAAAACAATCTCTTATTGAAAGTCTGCTTAACACGGCACTATTTAGAACAGCTCGGTTTAGCAGACCTCTGTTCACAGAAGCAAGGACAGGGAGACAAAGAAAATTACAAGTCCATAGATCTCAGGCAAAAGCCATCACTAGACCATCTCAGAGATGAGCTCTGACCAGTAAACAACAAGACAATAGAGTAAATATGTTAATGGTGCAGTATATGTGATGGACATGAGAATAGAAGCTGAGTGCTATCACATCACTTAAAATGTATTATTAATCAAGGACATTTATCCTGCTTCACCTGGCACCAGCACACTTTAGGTAATGAAAAAAAACCCTAAATTCTGTGACTCAACTAATACTAGATTCATAGATTTCAAGGCCAGAAGAGACCATTGTGATCTAGTCCAATTTTCTTTAGAACACAGCCCATAGAATTTCCCCACAATAATTCCTAGAGCATATATTTTAGAAAAACATCCAATCTTGATTTAAAAAAATTGCCTGTGATGGAGAATCCACCAGGACCCTTGGTAAATTGTTCCAATGATTAATTACTCTCACCATTAAAAATGTATACCTTATTTCCAGTCTGAAATTGTCTAGCTTCAGCTTCCAGCCATTGAATCATGTTATATCTTTCTCTCCTAGATTGAAAAGCTCATTGTTAAGTATTCAGTCCCCATCTATATACTTGTAGTTAAGTTCTTATATTGCACTTCCTATCAGTAGATCTCAAAGTGCTTTACAAGAGAGGTCATTATCCTTATCTTCACTTTACAGATGGGGAGGTACAAAGAGGTGGCATTTCTTGACAAAGATCACCAAGCAGGCCAACAGTGAAGCTAGGAATAGAACCTGGGTCTCCTGTTTCCCAGGATAGGGCTTGATACCCCTTGGTCACCCTGTCTTCCAACAAACACAAGCTTTACTAACTCATGGGCAAAATCCTGTAGTCATTATTCAGGCAAAACACAACTGAAATTAATGAGAGCTAAGCCTGAGTAAAGACTACAGGATTTGACCATTTCAGCCATAGCCTCTCTTCCCTGAGCAGAGTCAGAGCAAATAGACTTAATGTTATTTTCTCCATGCCAGGTGGTGTGCTTGTGTGAGAGCAGAATTATCCTCCCTTTCACGGAGAGCAGAATGCCAGCATAGCCATCCCATTAAGCAAAACCCAGCCAAGTACTGCAGCTCCTGAGATGGGTTTGGAAGACTTCTGGATTCATTGCCCCATTCCTACCCCCATGGTAGTGAGAATGGAGTCCCAAAGGCCACTGCTCAACAGTGCAGGCAGTTACAAATCCTCCTGGCAAGGACTCTTTGCCCTTTCCCAGTGCACAGCAGAAGCCTATCTGTTAAGCTCCCATTGTGACCACACAGCAGGGACAGGCCCTTAGGGCTACATAGTTAATTCTAAACAAGGTACCAGACCTGCTATCAGTCTAGCATTGCATCCATTGATCTCTATATTTTAACATTAAATTGCGATGTTCTATTAGAAAGATGGATATTATTGTAAGTTCTCCATATATAAAACTATCTAATCAAGTGGGAAATGCATTTAGCAATTTAGAAAAAGGTAGTTTACTGTATAAGACACATAAGAGTTGAGATTTATTAAGTAATATTATTCACATGATTGTAGTGCTCTATTATTCTTACATTGTCAGACAATCTGCAGAAATTTGTTCTGCTTCAGGCAATTCTTACCCTTACTATACAACTGTTGTTATGTACATTTTTCTCATTATGATAAGTACTTTGATCTCTCGGCAAACGTTCAGCATTTTATAAACTGTAACATAAAACTCACATAGAGTAAAGTGATGACTAAAAAGATCTTAACAATCATAACTGCACTTCTCAGATAACCCTAAAATACACAATGGAAAAATAAGGTGGGGTAAGGGGGAAGAGAGAAATACTTTGATTGTCAGTAGTGTTTTACAATCTTAAGCATCAGATTATTTTCTCCTTCAGTAAAGTCCCTTTAAGATCAAATTTTTATAGTCATCAGAAACCTGGGTCAACTAAAATACTTCCTTTCAGAATGAAAAGCACCTTGTATAATTTAGAACTGCTCTTTCAAGGGGCACTAACTGTGATCCACTTTAATGAGAGCATATCTAGCCAATTATAAGACATGAATGTATAAACCCTTTATTTTATATGCCTTTGACAGAATGAAACTTACACTCTGAAGAGGGTTATCAATTAAAAATACACAATTTATTAAGATTTATTGTTAGCTATAGGTTGGGTCTTTCTATTAATACAGTAGATGTATCTTTTCACAGAGCAGAGTCCCACATTGTGGCCAAGACATGGATGTGTGAGGTCTTTTAAATAATTAGAAAGCAGCCCAGTAGTGCAGTCATTCATTCTTTCATTCATTTTCTTTCCCTTTCTGAGAAAGGGTAAAAGCATTATTTCCCATGGCAACGTATGAAAATTAGATTTGCCCAGTTTAGGCAGGAATCCCAGAATTAAAGCAGTTTTCTAAAACATAAAACTTATAGCAAGGTGGCATATAAACTGGACAATCATGCAAAAGACCCAGTGCTGGGGAAAAGATGTGACCTCTCGGGATTTACAGGCTAGTAGAGGCTGGTCTTACTAGAGACAAGTTGTCACACTTGACCTTTGAAGAAAAAGGATCCTCCCTCCTTCTCCTTTCTCTCTCCCCTTAGCGCCTCTCTGTCTAGTGTTAGCACCCTCTGTAGGTAAAATTACTATATTGTGGTTCAGACAGAATTGCTTTTCTGTTCAGAGGCCCAGGGAAGGACAATAAATGAGGTGGAAGAGAAACATAACGTAGAACGTGTGGGGGAGGTGGAGGGGGAAATAAAATAAAATGAAGAATAGGCAGGAAAGAAATCTATCTTCCGGGGGGGGGGGGGGGGGAGTATAAAATCACCTCTCAAATGAAAGGAATAGGAGAGTTGTATTATTTCACCTATTTTGCTCTGCAGATGGAGACAGACTGGGGCAGAGAGAAGAATAATCTGAATACCAAACATCATAGAACAAAACAGGAAAGAAATCTCCTTCTTCTGAAGTTATAATGGTTACAAGAGAGATCTTCTGGCTTTATAAATTACTGTTTGCAGAGGCACCATAGTGATTCACTTTGTTTCTAGTGGCAGTTGCCTTCCTAACTACAGAAGGTAAAAGAACAAGAGAGAAATGTCCATCGAGTGACCAGATAGCAAGTGTAAAACATTGAGATGGGCAGGGGGTGGAATAAGTTGCCTATATAAGACAAAGCCCCTAATATCGGGACATCTGGTCACCCTAAATGCCCACGAAATCAAGACTTCTGGGCTAAACATTGCATTGTTTGTGATACCATATGAAATTGGCAGATAAGGCACAAATTCTGCCCTCAGACCTATGCTGATTTCAATGGGTATCAGAGCAAAATCTCACCATTAATATTTAAAACTGGGCAGAAAAAGGGAGAAACCATGACTTGACAACATTTTGCCAAACCATTTAGAGAATTATTTAGGATAACTTGCCATGTACAGTGGTCAGTTCAAAAATATGCTGATATAAATGAATACAGTTACCTCTGTATTTGTGGTATTCCTTTGATTTCTAAAAAACAGATATATGGATTGTATAGGGAATACTGCAAATATTGAGAATCATATTAATTTAACTAAGGACAAACTGACAGGTTTTTAAGGGCAAGCATTGTAGAATACAAGTAATTAAAAAGCCAACATTTGTCCAAAGTTACGACTCAGTGCAGATCTCCTATCTCCTACAAGGACATACTCTGGTAATCTCAGATGCAATTTGCAAATGCTGACTTTTTAATAGCAACCACTGTAAAACATTCTCTTAATAAATGCTGATGTGATATTTCAAACAAACAGATTGGACTCAACATAATTCCATTTTATAAATATAGGGATAGGGTGCTTAAGAGATAGATAAATAATATTCAGCGTGATGGATGTGATTCTGTGTATTGTGCTAAACCACAAGGTCTTTCCCCAGCTCCAGAATCTCTATTTATTATCATAATACTCTTACTGTACATGTCACTGGTGTTATCTTCATTCTCTGTATCTCTCTGAAGACCTGCTGTGACCTTGGTTAGTTAGGTTTTTAGTTTGTTTGCTTTAGTAAGACTACTAAAAATACTCCCATTTGTCACCACTAAAAGAAGTCAACTTTTGCCAGCAGATACTGCAAGTCTTTCCTTTCTAAGAACAGAGAAAAAAAATGAAATCTCAGATACCACTATCTAATAGTAGCCGGCAAATACTGACTTCCTACTGGCAACCACTCTGAACTATCCGATAGAGGGATTGAATTTTAATTAATATTTATAAAATACTTTGAGTATCTTGGATTGTATAGATACAGTAAGTTCACAGTATTTTTGTCTAAACAGCTCTGTGGAGTGTTTCTATAATTGCTACACTTTAATTGTAGATGACTCCTCTCTTTAAAAAAAAAAAAAAAAAAAGGGTATTGAATTAAAAATGGACTTAGTTAATTCAGGAAGCTTCAGGGTTTTCGGAAAATGTAATTATAGCCTACCTGTGAGTAAACAGTGCATGTGCAAGTAACATTTTAAAACTAATTTAATTTAAAAAAAACAACACCCTACTATATTGAAACTAGTGGAAACACATTTCTGTTTATTCACAGGACACAAACAACATACAATAAGCACTCAGCACAAGTTTCTTCTCACTGCCCTGTCCATACATTTCACTGAGACTTGGAAAACCATCTCTAAGACTGGGAGAGCAGTTCATGACCCACTCATATAAAGAGTTCTCCTGGATGTCATCAGCTGCCATGATGGTTTTTGACAATATGGTCATTTGTCCACTAGGATCTGACCAGCTCATTTAACAAAATAGGCAGCAAGATAGTAACATTTGGTCATGGCTAACCTGGGCTGGACTCATACTGGTGCCTTAGAAGTGGACGACTACTGCATTACAAAAGTTAGAGTAATCGAGTAAGCAATCGACACGCCACAAACCAGTTTGGCACCATTACCCAAATTATCAGTCCTGAAGGTAGTACTAGCAATAGTGATACACCCTTCATTTTCTGCTAACATCCCTCTGGGGAGCATCCAGCTTCCAGGAGGGATACCAGAGAAAGTGAATATGGGCAAAGTCCTTGCCAGCATATAAGGAAATTAGGGAGATTGCTGCAGGTTTCTGGCTTGTCACATGCAATGTAGTGTAAAAGGGAAACAAGAAACATCTTTCATTAGATACATAACATAATACTAAATATGGATGTTGTCACCTACACGTATTTATGTTTCTGGCTTATACTTGATAACATCTAAATTAATAGAGCCAGACCCTAGGCTCCCTATCTGTCTGTTTAGCACTGCTCAGGCAGGGCAAAGCAGTGAGAATGTTCCCCAAAGAGGGCAGCTGAGGATTCCATTGGCATAGGAAAACTCTAGGTGGCAGAAAGCCAAGGTAGCTAATTCTGCACCACCTACTGCTAATGTCGCCCCTCCAGCATAGAGACATGTTGGAAGCAGGCCAAAACCAGAAGTCGTTGCCCATTCCCTGAACTGTCAGTGTAACTTAAAAGCAGGATCCAGTACTGAGGGATCAGCTGGTCCCAGTACTGGGGGAGGAGAAAGGTGGTCTAGAGCCACCATTCCTTCCGCACTAAGATCCTATAATAATAAGTTTCAGAGTAGCAGCCGTGTTAGTCTGTATCCGCAAAAAGAACAGGAGTACTTGTGGCACCTTAGAGACTAACAAATTTATTAGAGCATAAGCTTTCGTGGACTACAGCCCACTTCTTCGGATGCATCCGAACAAATAAATTTGTTAGTCTCTAAGGTGCCACAAGTACTCCTATAATAATAAGGGCAACTTGACCAGACCAGTTGCTCTGGTCCATAATTTGTAAATGCAACTTTGACACATGTAGAACCACTTCTGGATGTAGGTAGACCCTATTGGCCCAATGAGGGTTAAATTATAAAGCTGCACTTAAATAACAAACTTGATGTTAATTTCGTATGCGCCACTACAATAGAATTTGATCTTCAGTATGCAAATTTTGACTGTAGACAGATGCATACGTTGATACAAATCACACTTCAGCACCTAAACTGCTAGGAACAATAACAGAATATACAACAGATTTACACACTCCTGGGCAATCCTTCAGGCTTGTCCCTGCTGAAAAGCCAGACCCAGTTTATATCAGAAGCAGCCACAAACATAGCAAACATATATTCTTGGGACTGAGTGGACATCAACTATTTTAATTCATGCAGGGGAAAGGTATATGTTGTTTAACAATCTTTCTTCTCTGAGAAGATGGTATATTTCCCCCACCCCCTAATAAAGTAAAAACTTGAAATTTTAAATTGCCCTGATATAGCCACTAAACCCCCCAAAACAAACAACAACAAATGGCTGTCAGCATTGGCTTGCATTTGAATCTAGGTGGGGCTCCTCTCTGAACCCTGAATGGAAACATTATTTTTTCCTCTACTAGAAGCCATCATCACTCTTTCAACAAAAGGAAGGTCACACCATCTTTCACAAAAGATTTGCCTGCTTGTAATTACTGCCTGCAGTGTACAGACAAATGCAATCTTTTAAAATGCTAACTGTGTTATACTTATACCCGAGGGATCCAATGGTACAAATGTAATGTGGCCTAACCAGTTTGTCTTAGCAAGACCTTACAGTGCTGATTTGAAACAGCTGAACTAAATCAACAGTTACCTTGAGCCAGAGGCCTTTGGAGAGCAATTAGAGTCAAAGCTTGGGTTTTGAACCCAATATGCTCTGTCAGTCTCAATGATTTGTGTTTGTTGTACTCAGCCTCATTTCCTGCATGAAATACAAGGCTGTATAAAGAGGAAAAATTCCCAAGATTAAAAAATATTTGACCTCAGTGCATTTGCAAGCATGAAAGTACACATGTCTAAATGACCATTTTGGTTTGTAGTACAAAGTTCTATTGATGTTGGCAGGCTGAGCTTCCCTGTCTCAAAGCCACATGAATGGTTTCAAGTTTCAGCCAAAAAAATGTTTTCCACATGCTTTAGTGTGGGCCAATTTACACAGCAGATTTTGCAGAGACTGTGGCCAAGTGCTTCATAAAGAGCTGCCTTCTTTGGGATCAGGGAAACCACAACAGACACATTGCTAATACAATCTAATTATCTGCTTGAATATTTTTCCAGATGTATTCAATGTCTAAAAATACTACAGTAAAAAAGGTATTTGGCTCCTTGGACTAAAACAGTGGCATAAAGAACCTGTTTTTCTAGAGGGAAAGTTATAACAATGTAATTCTACAACTGTGTTTAAATCAAACAAAACAGAACACCCTGAGGGTAGGCTATTTGATGCTTCATGTTTGAATTATCCTCTGAAATGAAAATATGACCGAAAGGGGTTACTCCTTTCCATGAAGAGATGCAGTTCATAATTGGGAGTTAATTTCCCTCATTTGTGGTTCATAATTTGATTTTGGGTTGGTCAATTTAATACATAGTGAAGAAGATTTATTTATTTACTTACTTACTGGAACCAGTTGAAATACTTAATGTATCAGACATTATGATATGTAAAGCTGTGGCATCAGTAAATTTCCTCTCCATCACTGAAACTTGTGACAGGTAGTTCGTTCATTGCTACAAATCCCAGGCCTATTTGCAAATAGGAAGTGGTTGGTTTTCATGAAGTCTTTCTGGGTTGCCTATTGCTTTATTTTAGTGGAATTTTTTTTGAAATGCAAAATGGGGGGGGGGGGAACTATCACAAAATTGGGGTATTTTATTAATTTAGGATCTGATCACTCTGTGGGATTTTGGGCTTATTTTTGGTTTTGGTCAAGATATTTAAATGGAAAGATTGAACTGAAATCCACTGGAGTTGGATTTGTTAATGCTAGTGTTTTCCCATTATGCCCTATATAATTTACATTTCCATATAAAGTCCAGATCTTGCAGCTAATTGTTTTTAGAATCCCAAGAAGATGTATATTTAATAAGGATGTACATAACTGGACTTCGATGAAGGAGAAATCTGTCAATATAAAAATAATGAGAGGATTTTTTAATTACTAAAAGGAGACTTTAAAGATATAATGAAAATCAATGTTTTAAACTATTAAACTTTTCCTCAATCAATAAGAAAAATTATCTACAACATACTGGAAAAGCAGTACATTAGAGCAGTGACATATCATTGCTATTTTGGCTATTCTCAGTCAAAACCACAAAACCACTGCGAACAATATTCCTAATTTCCATCATGCACCGCTAGGATGGGCAGTGGTGCCAAGGTAATAGGGTTTTAAAACAGGCTGGATCTGAAGCTGTGGCTGCTGCAGCTGAAGAGAATATGGGAAGAATGCTGAAAACAGCATGAGAGATAATAACCAAGTAGGATCTCCTTGGATATTTTTGGCATTTTAGTGTCCCTACTGAATTATTTGAGCTATTTCCATACAATGATATTTGGACAAAACGGGATTTATCTGAGCTTGTGGTTGTGTGTGAACTCTCAAAAACGTGTATTATAGACAACATGTGCCAATCTTATGACTTGGCTTATTGGACAAGAAGTGGTAATTGTGGGATAGGGAGATCAGTCCAGAAACATAGCTGCATAGATGATGTTCCCAGTGGCTTAGATTTGGCTTTGGTTTTCTGTTTAAAAAGAAAAACAAACAGCATCACGCTACCTACCCTCTCTCACCACACCAACTCACCACAGCTCAGCGTGCTTACCCTTAATTTTACAGAGCAAATTTATGGCTTTGCATAATGATTCCAGGAAGCTTTGAAAATAGTATAATATTATATCTACATTAGACTCAGAGATTTAAGGCCAGAACAGACCATCATGATCATCTAGTCTGACCTCCTGCACATTGCAGGCCACCGAGCCTCACCCACCCACTCCAGTGATAGACCCATAATCTCTGGTTTAGTTACTGAAATCCTCAAATCATGATTTAAAGACATAAAGTTACAGAGAATCCACCATTTACTCTAGTTTAAACCAACAACTGACCCGAGCCCCATGCTGCCTTGGGGCAAAAAACAAAAAAACAAAAACCCAGGGTCTCTGCCTCTCACTTAAAATTCACAATTAAATAAAAGTTTTTTTGTTAAGTTAACACATTAATCCCAGGAGAAATAATTGTATAGGCCACGTAGCAGGCATTAGGACCCACCATGGCAGCTCTAAAGAAAACCCAGTTGCTCCAAGATGATGTACATCTTGATTAGCAGGTCTCCAGTAATCAGCATTATAGGATAGATACAATCTTAGTTACTACTGTGGATGAAAATTAGTTAATTGATTAAAACATATCAATAAGTAAAATATAATTCTGAATGTTCTGGCATAGGCGCACACCCACTTGATAATGTCTTTGCCTGTTAATTGTGACAGGTGATTTACTCCATAAAGCTTCATAGTTCCTTTCTGCCTTTCAATTCCTGCATTAGGACCAATTTTTATAGTGATGTGAATGGTAATTTCAGTGGCAATTGACAGGAAAAAAATGCATTCCAAAACAAGGCACCTAGACTGTTCTGCAGCAATATTTTTATCATGGACTTGACTAACTGTGTAACTGTCTGTAGTAACAGCTGTAGAACAGGTGTGGTTTGGGGTCTGTTTAACCCTTAATAATGAGGCATTTATGTTTCACTGTGTTTTGGAGGGGAAAGGTCCTGTAATTTAGTTTCTCTCACACACAATTACAGTTCTGGGGAATAACCTACTTATGGTTAAAAACATGTCCAATAAACGTGTGCAGCTCAGAACCAACCAGCCACCCACATCTTCATATTTGGCTGACCCCCACATAGACTGTCTCTGTCTGAGGGATTGGAGCAAATGCTGTTGTATCTTAGAGCCTGGCTGTAGAAAATGGATCGTGTGGTGTGACCATTGCTTATTAGCACAGTAGTGTCAAGGAAATGGACCGCTTGTGTGAATTGGTCTAGGAGTGTCCATTTCCTTGACACTACTGTGCTAATAAGCAATGGTCACATAAACTCTACCCTATACCAGAAACCTACTGACCGCTATACTGTCCTACATGCCTCCAGCTTCCATCCAGGACACACCTCACGATCCATTGTCTACAGCCAAGCTCTACGATACAACCGCATTTGCTCCAATCCCTCAGACAGAGACAAATACCTACAAGATCTCTATCAAGCATTCTTAAAACTACAATACCCACCTGCTGAAGTGAAAAAACAGATTGACAGAGCCAGAAGAGTACCCAGAAGTCACCTACTACAGGGCAAGCCCAACAAAGAAAATAACAGAACTCCACTAGCGGTCACCTTCAGCCCCCAACTAAAATCTCTCCAGTGCATCATCAGAGATCTACAACCTATCCTGAAAGATGATCCCTCACAGATCTTGGGAGACAGACCTATCCTCACTTACAAACAGCCCCCCAACCTGAAGCAAATACTCACCAGCAACCACACACCACAGAACAAAAACACTTAACCAGG
Organism: Trachemys scripta elegans; assembly: GCF_013100865.1. NCBI lineage: Eukaryota > Metazoa > Chordata > Testudines > Emydidae > Trachemys > Trachemys scripta. Next base: position 98,070,446 of record NC_048303.1, read on the forward strand.
AACCTATCCTTGCAACAAAGCCTAATGCCAACTCTGTCCACATATCTGTTCAAGTGACACCATCATAGGACCTAATCACATCAGCCACGCCATCAGGGGCTCGTTCACCTGCACATCTACCAATGTGATATATGCCCTCATGTGCCAGCAATGCCCCTCTGCCATGTATATTGGCCAAACTGGACAGTATCTATGCAAAAGAATAAATGGACACAAATCTGACATCAGGAATCATGACATTCAAAAACCAGTAGAACACTTCAACCTCTCTGGTCACTCAGTAACAGACTTAAAGGTGGCAATTTTGCAACAGAAAAGCTTCAAAAACAGACTCCAACAAGAAACTGCTGAACTTGAATTAATATGCAAACTAGATATCATCAATTTAAGCTTAAATAGAGACTGGGAATGGCTGAGCCATTACACACATTGAATCTATTTCCCCATGTTAAATATGCTCACACCTTCTTGTCAAACTGTCTGAAATGTCTTGATTATCACTACAAAAAAAGTTTTTTTTCTCCTACTGATAATAGCTCATCTTAATTAATTAGCCTCTTAGAGTTGGTAGGGCAACTCCCACCTTTTCATGTTCTCTGTATGTATATATATCTCCTCACTATATGTTCCATTCTATGCATCCAATGAAGTGGGCTGTAGCCCATGAAAGCTTATGCTCAAATAAATTTGTTAGTCTCTAAGGTGCCACAAGGACTCCTCGTTGTTTTTGCAGATACAGACTAACACGGCTGCTACTCTGAAACCTGTCAGCTAAATAAGTGATTTCAGAAAGAGTAGGGGCCATCCAGACAGTAAGGAGACATTTCAAGAAACAGTAAGTCTTGCTAGCACCTAATGGCAAAAAATAACAATAAAATGATCTTGTGAAAAGACATAAGTCACAATGGAAAATGGGATGTACATGTGTGCCTGATGGAAGCCCACTGAATTTAATGGGAGTCTTTCCATCCACTTCAATGGGCTTTGGAACAGGCTGAATATGAGATGAGCCTGCAGACAGTTAGGATTACCAGTGACTGCAGTTAGCAGACCATCCATCCAGATGGTACATTTGGTCCACAAGCCAATCCATCTCTCTGTCCAGCTAAATTCCACTAAAGAGTCACACTTTTTACAATGCCCACAAGTAACTAGTCAACAATAAGAGCAATACTAACACCACGTACCTATTTGAAATCCTAGTCTTTTCCTGCTGTATGCCTGTAAGTACACTTGATCTACTCTTGGCCTCTCTTTTTTCAACTGTAAGCGCTACAGGCCAGGGACCATCTGTGTTGGGTGTCTTGTAAAGTACCTATCGCATTGTTGGGAGTTTTACTAATAGTGTAAACAAACAGCTAACACTGTGGACAGTGTATGAAACGAGATTTTTCAAAGGGGAAGATGTTACGACAGGCAGCTGTGGGTTTTTTTTAAAAATACATATGGTATAAGGGAGAAGGGGAATGACAACAGACTTTAAGGTGGGGAAGATCAAAACTGATGCTGAGGTGTGGAGCCAAACTAGACAACTTTGGTTGTCCCCTTGAAGGATTTAAGAAATGTGTTTCCATAATCTGAATGGACAATGAGTTTACCACTTCAAATCACAAGAAAAGAACAGTGTTTTGAACAGTGGGGAAGAGAAGGAGAGACTATGTCAGGGATAATAAAACAAACAAAGGGGGAGAGAAACTAGAAAGAAAGTGAGAGAAAATGGATAGGGAATGAGGAAACCCCTTTGCTATCCACTTCTTCATTTCTGTTGCATCTCTTTTTCTTTCATCCTCTCTTTCCAAATAGCAGACCTGGTCATTTCAAGGACAACACAGATTTGCTCTTCGGGCTGGTGGTGAGGCGGAGAATTCACCCTTCTGTCAAAGTTCTGTGAAGGTAACATCTTCCAAAAAAAAGAACAGAGAGAGAGAGAGACAGACACACACACACACACACACACAATGGGAGAAGACCAACCTGGAGAGGCAAGGGACCAGATCAATCTCTATTCTAGATATAGTGTCCAGAACAATTTGGGGTCCAGTCCTGACTGCAGACATAGTCTTTAGGTACTATCATAATATAAATATTTACTACTACTACAAGACAGTTGGTCCCTCTTGGTATCTTGTTCTCTCTATCCTGCTCACTACTCACCTTTTTCTTCCTTCCATTTTTACTTTCCCCATTATCTCTTTTCTCCTTTGATCTTTCCCCTGATCTCTTCTATTTTCTTATTCTCTGCCTTTTCTATGTCCCCATTCTGTTTCCCATTTTCAAAAGTTGCAGCTGCTGACATAGGCCAATAACTTCCAGCTCCATGGCATGGAGCCAGGAGGTGAACAAGCTAATGCACAGCAGCAGAGGCCATTGCCATAAGGGAGTTTGATTCTAAATAGTTACCACAATTGCACTTGTACTAATTACCAGAAGAGGAAATACAATACAGCACACAGAAAATTGACTGCAATTGGCAATCTTCTGAGAAGTGCATTTCTAACAGAGTATGGGTCAAAATAACTTTTCCTCTATCTACACCAAGAATATTCTGCCTAAGTTCAGTTGTAATGATTTTTTGTTGTGTAATAATCTCAAATTTCTACTGAAACTGTGAAGTTCCCATGCAACACAATTCCAGGATGCAGCGGCATGGTTATGACAGCACTTCTGGGTATTATGTACATCTGTGGGAATTTATTAAATTAGTGCTTTCCACAAAAAGGGAAAACACACACACACACACACACACACATGAAATGTGCTGTTAAAATAGGTTTTTGTTTTTTGTCCTGCATAAACTGCCTTGTGTGTTCATGGAAAACAGAGATGAATTCAAGGCAACAATGCAAAATGTTACCCTCTCCATAAAGCCTGCATCTCTCTTAACTTTTCACACCAATTTTGCTACACGGTGCAAATGTTTCACTTTACATTGATATTATTATGGGTGTTGCTGCACACAATACCAAAGTCCACAATGGTACTTGAAGATAAATGGAAAAAAACATGAACAAGAACACAATTTAAAGAGATCCCCAGGCTGGTATCTCTTAGAATTTCCTTTCAGACACCAGGCTGTCAGCCTCTTATTAAAAGAAGGGTCGACATGATTCACACAATTATGGCAAATTGTCAAAGAGGGGGATGAGTACTTTAAATCACAACAGAGAAAGGCAGAAAAAAGTCTTCAGACTCTTCAAGATTTTTCTGAGGCAGCACTTGCTGACACGGGCGCACAATTTCACACACGTACTTGCCATAAGCACTCAAGAGATGTTTGACCTTCATCGGGCTTCCTCCCCCACTCCCACTTCAACAAAAGCTAGTCAGAGAAAGTATTACATTATATTTTGTGATGCATATAATTCCTAGTAATAGTACATAATGCTACCTGGAACTCACACCCCAAAAAGTTACCAAGTTCACAGTGTCTTCCTGAATCTTAGTGGAGAAGAGCTCTGTATAAGCTTGTCTCTTTCACCAACCGAAGTTGGTCCAATAAAAAAATATCACCTCACCCACCTTTCTTTCTCAGAGTACATCTGTCATTTCACTCAAGAGCAGACCTATGGGTAATCATTTAATCAAAACCACTGCTGTGATTGCTACTTGTACAGAAAATTATAAAGCTGCAGCAGCTTCAAAGCCAGGATTACAAAGATTAAATGGGCACTGCTTTTTGCTAAGTGTTGGGTAAGAATGAATTACAGTATCCTTAAATTTGAAGGAAATTAGAGAGGGAAAATTATTCATTTGGTCAGATCAGCATTTCCTAATTTTCATGTCCTCTCATACTTACAGTAAATTATGCAATTGAGAATTCATGGAAGACACACACACCAGAGACCATCTAATTATAATCCTAGTGCTAGAAGATGCTTCAGCCTAGCTTTGTGGCTTTAGCCTTTCTGTTTAAATGATGAAAGGCTAATAATAAAATGTTTCTTTACAAAAATTAAAAGACTTCCCCCCCCAATCATCATCATCATGATTTCCCATAAATTAATCAACTAAAAATCTAAAGATGATGATTCCAGAGACGTTTTAAACCAAACATAAAAGAGTAAGGAGGCAATTGAATAAAATTGCAATTACCATACAAAACTGCTAGTGACCTTTTCTTTGCAGATACAGATACATTAAATTCTGCTATCATTACTGTCCTGGCTACTCTTTCACCCTCTCCAAAATACTAAAGTTTTGAAAACAGCATGTCTAAAATTAGAGGATGTTAAAAGAGATTGGGCACCTCTGTGCACAGATACATACATGCAGCTCTGAGTGAATTTAATGAGAGCTGCATGCAAAAAAGAGGACAGAAGTGGGCTCATGGCTCACATACATACTGGGGAACAAAGTTCCCGAAAATGCTGCAATAAACTGACTTTATTTTAGTATCCTGGAGACTGTCTCTAATTTTAAATTCAATTGGAAATCCTAAACATAAAGAGAATTTAGTATGATTAATACTATACTTATTTACCAAAGTGATAAGAATCTTAGAAATATCAGGTTGATGGTAAAGACTTTTTATTTGTATTATCTGTGTCAACATTCTGTGTATTACTTAGTACTATCAATCATTAACGGGGTCATATCATGCCAGCAAGCTCCCATAGGCCCTCATAACGCTGAGCCTGCACCTCCCATATATTCTTAAACCATAAGTCCTGACATGATATTAAAGTCGCACACATCATGAATAGCTCAAAGATCAAAGGGCTCCAGCAGCACTCTCACTGGACTGCAAATCTGTCTTTACTCACTTGGTTCTTAGGGTTGCCAACTTTTTAGTCCCACAAAACCAAACACTCTAGCCCCGTCCCAGTCCCAGGGCCCTGCTCCCTGCTCACTACATTCCCCCTCCCTTGGTGGCTCATTCTCCCCCACCCTCACTCACGTTCACTGGGCTGGAGCAGGGAGTTGGGGTGTGGGAGGTGGTGAAGGCTCGGGCTGGGGGGTGTGGACTCGAGATGAGGGGCTTGGGGTGCAGGAGGGGCTCCAGGCTGGGGGAGGGGTCGAGGGATTCGGAGTGCAGCACAGGGCTGCGGATTGAGGCAGGGGGCTGGGGTGTGAGAGGGGATGAGGGCTCTGGGCTGGGGCCAGGGATGAGAGGTTTGGGGTGCAGGAGGAGGCTCCAGACTGGAGGGGGAGGGGCTGAGGGATTTGGAGTGCGGGAGGGGAGTGCAGGTTGAGGCAGGGTGTTGGGATGCAGGAGGGGGTGAGGGCTTTGGGGTGGGGCCGGGGAAGGGGGCTATGGGCTGGGCAGGGGATTGGGGTATGGCGGGGTGAGGGCTCTGGGTACAGGCTCTGGGGTGGGGCTGGGGGGTTTGCGGTGCAGGAGGTTGTTCTGGGTTTGGGGAGTGCTCAGGGCTGGAGTGTGGGCTTACCTTGGGCAGCTCCTGGTCAGTGGCGCAGCGGGGCTAAGGCAGGCTGCCTGCCTGTCCTGGCACCGCGCTGTGCACACCCTGGTAATAGCCAGCAGGTCCAGGTCCTAGGCCGGGGGACCAGGAGGCTCCATGCGCCGCTCTTGTCGACACGCACCGCTCCCACTCCCCAGCTCCCATTGGCCAGTTCCTGGCCAATGAGAGTTCAGAGCTAGTGCTTGGGGTAGGCCTCCTACTTAGGAGCCGGACCTGCTGGCCACTTCCAAGGTGCAGCGTGATGAGAGCCAGGACAGGTAGAGACTAGCCTGCCTTAGCGTCACAGCACCGCCAACCAGACTTTCAACGACCCAGTTGGCAGTGCAGAGCGGAGCTGCCAGGGTCTCTTTTCAACCGGGTGTTCCGGTCAAAAACTGAACACCTGGTCACCCTATTGGCTCTGCAGTTCCTCCTCCCATACTATGTCCCCTTCTCCCAGAATCCTGCTCTGTGCCCTTAGCATGCTAATCTTCCATTATGAATGGTTAACTATAGCTCTTTCCCTAGACTGGCTGGTGCAGCTACTAAATGCATGCCTCAACACCCTTCCTCTTTGAAGAAAATTCCCAGCAACCTCCTCCCTCCTTCCCTGGATTTTTAAAATAAATCATTGAAGAAACAGCTTACCTTTCTATTATTTTTATGCTAAAACTATGTTATCACCTTCCCCAAACTGTGGTACCCTAATCCTTACTTTCCATTGATTAATATGGCCCTTTCACTACTCCTAATTATTGTCTAGTATTTAATTAGTTTGAGGGACTGATATTGTTAGATGATGGAAAAACACTAACAGAAAACACAGTATGATTGCAAATGGTATTGTGTACAGAGCACTGCTGAGAACTAAACTCTGATGTGCTACTACATAGCAGAGACAGTTAAAGGAAGTTGATTAAGGCCCAGTTTACAGTATAAAAGGTTTCCTGATGCAGTTATACCTGTATAATCATAGCTAACTCTTCTATAGTGCTTTTCTTCCAGTTCTCAATCTCTAATGTATTTATCCTCAATGCCCCTGTAAGGTAGGCAATACTATTATCCCCGTTTCATAGAGGGGCAACTGAGGCACAGAAAAGCTAAGTGACTTGCCCAGGCTGACATGGGAAGTCTGTGGCAGAACAGAGAATTGAATCGGGGTCTCTCAAATCCTACGCTAGCCTTAACCACTGTACCATTCTTCCTCTATAGCCAATACAGTGGCAAATCCTCCTAGTGTCAAGGGAGGTTTACTGGCAAAAGTGTGTTTTTGTTGGCTTATACCAGCTGGGTGAACAAAATAAGCTCTGCAAGCAACAGTACTTTTATGCCAGTGTAAGGGCGTCTGCACTACAGTGTTTGTCACAGCCCTAATTATTATTGCTATACCAGCACAGGTTTCTAGAGTAGAACTGGGCTAACTTAGAATATGGCTTGCAAAGATTTATAGCCTTCATTAATATGAAGGCTGCACTGTTTGCCCCACACATTTCGACAAATCCCATCTTCCTTAATGCCCATCCTATACATCCAAGTTTCAAGGACTGAAGTTCTAGTCCTAAATGTCTGTAACACAATGATGGAATATTGTGTCAATGTACTTTTAAGTAAAGTATCCATGAATTTCAGAATAAGGCTCTTGCTTTAAATTCATGATTACATTTTCTTGTAACACAAAAGTTCAAGTCTGACTAGCTCAGGATTACACTAAAGTAGGAAACCAGTGAATTTGCCTTTATCCTAAAAGCCCATAAGGAGGCTTCAGCATCAAAAGAACTGCCTAAGTTGATCTGATGCTTGTCATCAACATTTCTCCAAAGGATCAAACTAATTTAAAGTGGGTTAAATAACACTGACCTCTAATACTTCTTAATCTCTTTGATTTTCCTCATACACATTAAGGAGTTTACATATAAAACAACATAAAATATGCCTGTATTTAAACCCACTTCTATTCTTCATTTTGAATAGCCCTGGGGAAAATGAAATAACATGCAATAAGCCCTCTGCTAAAGAAAAACGTTTTAAAAAAATTCTTTACTTGTAGCTGTTTCTACAGGGGACAAAGGGAAAACATCTGCATCCAGAAATGTTTCTGTGAAAATACACATTAAACCGCACCCACAAAATTTGCTCACACATCTAAGTGTGTAAAAGGCCTGAACGATCACCACATTACTCTAGTTTTGCCCCAATGTAATGTTGTTGATTTCAGTGGTATTACACTAACACAGAACTGCAATAAAAAAGAGACAACTTTCCATAACAAACAACTTTAAAAACAAGATCCTAGGGTGCTGGGCATATCTAACTGAAGCTTTGTAACATGATTTTATTTAGTTAACTACTCTGCCATTCAGTTTTAACTTCCATCAGAGTTGGATCAATACACTGAATGGCCCCAAACTCCTGTTCAGATTAAGACACCAATTTTCCACTACCTTCAATCAATTCTCAGACATAGCAGAGAGTGGCAGCTGCAGAGGGCCAGCTGCTGCTCCCCCATCCTAAGTCAACTGTCCCCAGTGGAAGTTAAAGCAGCAGAAGCTGACTCCAGCTTGTACCTTTGGCGTAATATCCATCACGGACCATATGTCAATGGAGAGTCAGGCTTATTTCACCACATTCCCTTCTACCCATAACCTGCCCACAGAATGCCCCTTTCCACTGGCCATCTCCAGCTATTTTAAAGTCCCTTTGCACTGCTTATGTGACACAAAGTGTCCTTAGCAAACCACAGAATTCAGCCCTAATACTATATATTCAATGTCCCATGCATAGATTCAGTTTCTAGCACATTGTAAGTGGGACAGATGGAGCAAATCCCACCACACCGCATCACTTAAAAAATCCCTCTCACCTTGCTCAGCTCTGCAGCTCCTCCTCTTCCTCCCACCTGTGCCTCTCTGGTAACAAAGGTTCAAATCCAGTAGCATCCAATCAGCCCTTGATCTTCTGACAGATGACGAATTTGATTCTAGGAAGTTCTCTCTGTGTTATACTAGAAAGAGAGCTTAAACACAGAGGTATCATTTGCTCTGCAGGGCATTCAATTTCTCACCGTGCTTTTCCAAGAAGGAAGGGTCATTAAATTACTTGTAAATGAATTACATTCTCTTTAACTACAACTCAACTTGGAAAAGAGATTATTTACATCCTGTTCTAAAACACGGTGTGGTGTTGCTGTGTGCTGTTAAAGATTTACCACCTGCCCCTCCATTTTCCAAGTCATTGCCTTTCAGTGGTGGATGGAACACTCTCTGCGCACACTCTGTGTATCAGTTTGGGATCCTTTATGATGAAAAGCTCATGTAAATGTAAGATCATTATCAAGGCCAAATCCATGGAGTGAAATGCCATAACTATTTCAACAGGCAAACTCTTCCACTCCCTGTTATCCTAACCATCACATAATGTTTTCTAATTTCAAGTTGAATTTGTCCTTAATTATGTTACTTGCCAAGTGTGAACACTCCTTTGCCATCCCCTGTAATACCTTACTATAAGTGTATATGTTAATATAGAATTATAGTCTTAAAAGTCTTTTTGGTTATTAAAACCATCCAACTTCTTTCAGAGTGTGTCCTGCACTCTTTACTCAGGCAAAACTTTCACCAAAGACCCAAAACTTCCTACAGAATTGGCACTGCTTGGTATTGTCACTAGCAACCCTCAGAAAAAGGCCATAAACTCCAGGCATAGAGTAAGACCTATTCTCTGACCCCTGGACGTCATCCATTGTCATATACTCCTTGTATACAGTAGGTTGCAGGGCTGCTACAAGCAGGTCAGGCTTCTGTATTAGATATGGACTGTCTGCAGAGCTTCCTTCTCAGAATGATATAACAGAGATGTGTCTTCCATAAGATCCTTTAATGCTTTGCCAGGTATGAATAAGGTTAGCTTAAATAAGGTATGTTACACACAATGCCACCTACTGGCTGAATGGTATAACACACTTTAGATCATATTTCGGGTCCATTGATGGGGCCTTGTGATGAAATCTGCCCTGCTCTACTGGTTGAGTGGATAAAGGAATTCAGAGCTAGGTTTCTGGGTTTGGATGAGCCTCAATTGCTAGAATACAACAGACAGATGACTCCAGCTCTACCCCATATCTCCTGGACAGCTCAAGAATGCCCCCTGTGCCTGGTGGAAGGAATGGAGGGGGTTATAGAGCTAGCTCTAGGCTGTACAGTATTTCCCCCATACTGTCTATCTGAAGATTCCCACAGAGAGGCACAAAGGGATGGACCCAGGGCCCAGAATCTGGCCTTCAATCTTCAGGGTTATCACTTCTGTATGTCTCATTAAAATAAATTTAGAAAAAGTTATAAAAGCCCTATCATCCTTACTTTTACACATACAGGGGAAAATGTAAACTGAATGTCTAGGATGACCAATAATACAAGTATTTAGCCCTGCATTTCCCAAGTCTCATCCTCTCCCTGCTACTTAGCCCAGTTGAAAATCATCAGCACAAACTGATTCTTCAGAGAAAATGAATGTGCAGGTGTCCAGACAGAGTCGATTTATTTATTACTCTTTCAAGGGAAAGGTTACACTTCATGGATAGATATTTTCAAAATCATTTGAATAAGGAAGGATCCTTTGATAGCATTATTCATGTTAGGAGAGAATGTTGTCAATGAAAATATGCATTAGGTAACAAACATTAACTTTTGTTGACTGTAAAAGAGCACCAGCTTTACTCAATTACTTAGGTTTAATAACTTCCTTAGGAGCATATTGTACACTCGTTTAGCACTCAGAAGAAATGTAAAATACACACCCCTTATTACCCAAAAGACAGATCTTTATTACTATAGTTTAATGGGTAAATTATTTACATAATGAGCACCAAATCAGTATCTTGCATGTAACTATATGAAGAGAGACCTCACTCTTCTACATTACAGAGAAAGAAGCATAAAAGGCTTAACACTGGCACAGGCTGCAGCAGGAATTCCAAGTCTTATCATCACTGTGGCTGCAACGGCAGGCTGATTTACTTTCACTTGTCTGTATTGATCACATGTTTGCATCTACTTTCTGGCCCTGAAGTTTTGTTTACACTTGAAGATGCCAGAGTGGTTTCAGATATACAGGACCAATTTGGGCTGCTCCTTTATGGCTGTACTGGGCTGGGTTTTGAGAGAGAATAGGTACAGGGAGCCTTCCCCATCTCGAGCCACATGCACCCCCATACACGAGTCAAACACAATATCAGCATAGAACTCCCTTAATTGTTAGACTGCGGGGTTATCTAGGGTGCCACACAGCACTGCACACACTAAATGCCATGTCTGGAACCCCTTCCATACTTCAGCATCCCTATTCACATGTCAGCAGCTGCTAGGGGAAGCACACACTACTCCTTCCAAAAGGCAGGTGAAATTTTCAATACACTTTTGCTCAACCATTAAAGCTCATTCCCAAATCCGCCAGCAAGGTAGCAATTTTGCCAATAAAATTAAAAACAAGTAAGTTCATTAGAAAGCTGTAAATTCTTCAAGTTGTATGGTATTTACTATTACAATTCCTTTTCACTTTAGTGGCAAATGTGTCTTAATCCCATTCAATTTTGTGAAACCATAGAGGTGAAACAAGCAAATAAGAGAAGAAGCAGGAGTACCAGTCCTCTCTGTGGCAAGAAACATGGTTCATTAGAAAGACAGATCTGCCACTCATGTGCAATGGATTTCCCATTGATTAATCTGCAAATCTTTATAGGATATTGATGTCAGATGCCAATCATTCCTGGACATATGCCTTCCTGGGCCACTGGTGCATGGGTCAACAGAATGAGACCATGAACCATTTTTTGAAAGGGGGAAAAAGAGATATTCCATGTTTTCATAGGCTAAAAACACCTTCCCCTCTCCTCCAGTGGATGGATGTATAGACACACACACACACACAGACACACACACACACGCATCCAGATTCAGGATGTACAAACTCCAGGGGAGGGAAAAGGGGCATGAAAGTCACAAAATTCCAACCGCAGTTTGAAAAAAAAAAACTATTATTATGGGGGGGTTTTGGAGTAAAAAAAAAAAAGCTAACATTAAGTTTTCTTTCTCTCACAAATTTCTAGTAGTCATTTTTATAGGCTACAACTATGGTCATTATTGTTCCCCATCCATCTTATAATTTCAACTAAATCGAGCAATGAAAATTTTATAGTGCATCCCTAATTGTGCACCAGACTGGAACTGTTCATACAAATTCCAAGCAATTATCATGCTTTCTGGGAAACATTGGCAGCAAACACAGGATTAAATGCTTGTAACAGCAAGCCAGATGGGAAACACTGATAAAGAAAATCTCATGGAACTCAATTCCTTTTCCAAAACTATGGTATTATTTAAATTAACCTGGGATTGGAACATATTCATAGCATATTCAAAGCAAGGTCATTTAGGTACAGTAACTAGGTCATAAGCATGCCAAATATTCCCTGCAGACACACACACACACACACACACACACACACACACACACACACACACACACACAGAGTGTATAGAATGAACATAGATATAAATAGAAACACACACACCCCACACATCAGTTTATAAACAAAAATGTATAAGTTAATTAACTGACAACTGTTATTAAGACCCCCTGAAATTGATTGGATGAGGAAAAGTACTAGAGAAGAGGATTAATTCTTTTAACTGCTTCATAAAAGAAAAATCTTCTCATGGACTTTCTTTGGCTCCTATCTCCCATTCTTGCTTGATTCTCAAATATTTTTATGTTCTGCAGACCATCAGGAAGGGCTCTCTGCACAAGTGGTTGTCCCTGGTCTACAATCCAAAAACCACACTTTTAAGGCCAGGATCCAGCACTTAAGCCCATCGCTGATGCAGCCATGGTCTGATGTTTACGGATGCAGCCATGGAAGCAAGGAAACACACATCAGAGTAAATGGTTAAATACGGAGGCTGAATAAAGACCAGCAAGTTATGAGTTTTCAAATGATACCTTGCAAGGCATACTTTGTACAAAGATTATTACAATAGTGTGTAAAGTGTGAATACAGGGGTACATTCTGTTATAACTGGTTTCCTGGAATCTACCCTGCCACCCTTTAAACATGGTCAACAACAATCCGGTACAAGGATTGGGGAATCTTCCTGCCTACGCGCTGCAGGAATTGCCTGCTAATTGACCTGCAATTGTCAAGGACAGCAGCCCCATGGTGCACTAACTATACTACAAACTGAAGTATGTGTGATTTTGGGATAAGCCATATGTGGGCTAGGCCCTGACACATATTGAAATCCATGAATTCGGAATACCTGCTGTGTTAGTTCAGAGCACCTGTGGTGCAAAATAATTTTCCATCAGTTCAAGTGTGAAACCTTGGATGTTGATCACAAGGCTTGAAGCATCACCCTTGGATCCTTTTTTGGTTTGTGATACTGGTTCCTGATATTGATCTACCTGGAGGCTCTGCAATATGAATAACTTACAATCTGCTAATGACGCAATCTGTAGCACTACTGTGCTATCACCCCAGAAGCAAACCTGCTTATCCTAGCACCTTGTACCCCAAATAGTGTCAGCCATTAGAACAAAGAAAAATTCCAGAAATGTGACATCTCTGGTAATGCCCTTCATGTTCCATGCCTCCAGCCCTTAGCACACACCACTGTCCTTGGAAGTATACTCCGAATCCCAAGCCACCTGCCATGTCTGAGTGGACCTGCAAATTGGCATCTAGCAACCACAACCACGCTTCATGCCATGAGATAGGCCATTATATTCTGACAATAACATGTCTCAAACCTTTAGGTCCTCTCTCATCTTCCTGCTCACCCTAACAGTGGTGAGGCCTAATCCTGATTTCTGCCAACCATGCAATAAAGGCACAACCAGAAGCCTCTATCCTGCAAGCAAATTGCAGATGGCCAGTGATGTCCTCTTGCTGTCTGAAACAACCTTTCTTGCAGGGGGTTGGACTAGATGACCTCCTGAGGTCCCTTCCAACCCTGGGATTCTATGATTTTGCTAAATAGGGGTGGACATAAGCTCCTACTTAAAGTCAAGCATATCCTAAGTGCTTTGATGAATCACACCTCCAAAAGAGTCTGGGAAATCAGGAATTTGATGCAGTTGTAAGAGCTACTGTACATCTTTAAGAGGTCAAAATGTTAAAGAGAAGACTACACCTAGCTCTGTACAGAAAGCTACATTACCAGTGACAGGTAGAAGTCTTAAAGTCCAAACTGCAGTTCTCCACAAACTCATAAAAGAAACACATAACTGGGGCTAGGTGCATCTTTAGTACATTGTCTTTCATGATGATGAAAGAGAAAATTAGAATTAAAGAACAGATTTGCATGTATCTTTGAACTATATCTAATGGTTGCAGATGCTAACAATGACTTGGGGGATTTCAAATAGCAGGCAACACATGTCTTTCTACCTCTGACTTTTCTTTTTAGGATTACAGAGTATTACTAGAATGGAGGCTCAAAAGGCAGCTCGCATTCCCTATACCCAGCTAAAAGGGTGGAAATGAATTTGTCAACTGCAGAGCGGGATGGATAATAAATATCAGAATCACCCAGACATATTCATGTACGTTCAAAAACATGAAGTCAAATTCTGCCCTTATTAGCACTAAATCTAATTGAACTCAGTGTTGATTCATGTCAGGTCAGAATCTGGCTGCTAGTTAATAGCAATGTGTGAATTTCACATTAAAACATCACCATTTCATTATATGCAATTTCAACACTCATTTGTACAAAATTCAGCTAAATGGCTATTTTTGAACTGAAAACTTTCCAATTTAGAACTCTGAATTTTGCAGCCACCTTTTTCTTAGGAACAGGCCCTGTTAATACTCTAGAGTGGGCTCATTTACAATGATTACATAAAAACCCTTTATAAGCCTGAATTACATGATCCAAAATCTTGAAGAAACTCCGATTTTGTGCTTCCAAGTGCCCCTTTCTTCTTTTGCACAGCATGATGCTTAACATCTCCTCTTTCTTCCATCCCCAGCAAACATCCATTTCATCCTTCAGAGAATCTGATTTTTTCAATGCTGAATAAAGTGTCAAAGGAAAAAATAAAACACAAGTCCACTTGTGTGATCCAACATATGCTAATCCCTCATGATCCAGGCTAACAAATGAGAGTTCTCCTACCAATTCTTTCTGAGAAACATAAGCTACTGCATCCATCAGGTAGAGGAGTCAGTCCCTCTGCCACTGTGGAAATAAATTATTTTCATAGTGCTAGTGTTGAACATTCAGAAGATTTGGCTCAAGTGCAGAGAAAAAAAGGTCAGTTACTTTACTGCTTTGCTGAGTGAACTGCACAACCTGTTTTACATGTATGCAAGCTGAAAATCCAAAAGGAAGTTTTTTCAGTGTGAACAATTTATTTAAAAATTTCAAACGGCTGACTAAATATTCGAAGGCTGGTTTTAGAACATTTTTCTGTGTTTGCAGAGGCAGTCATCTCATCAGGAAAGCATATGCTATAGGGTCACCTTTACCAATCTCGGTGCCAAATACCATTAATGCCATTGAGTTGCTATAATATTTTAGCTACACCACCACTATTACCTCAATGCCTATACCCAATGAAAATCCTCCATATTAATGAATGAGATATTGATTTTTTTTCCTGATATGCTGTTATGTTCTCCACTTTAGTGCAATAAACTGGGCAATTTTACAAGTGCACTTATATCATCCACTTTTTTCACTGACCTAGGAATACAAAACCCAGTCAGTATAACATTCCTGATGGGAGTGGGATACAGGTTTGAATGTTCAGTCTCTCTCTCTCTCTCTCTCTCTCACACACACACACAGATTTTACACAGCCTTGGTTTACAGATATCTGTGGAGAGGTACAGCCTGAAGAGCTTGACATATTTTAGTCTTCTCATATTATATATTGTACGACTTTTGTTTCAGGTACAGTGACAATAAAGAAATGTTTCCTCTTTGACTAACCTACACACGGCAATCTCAGCAAGATAAGAGAACAAGCTGTTCTCTGGCACTAGCCACCTTAATCCCTATCCGACTCCCTCAATGCAGATTGATCTGACCTTGAAACTACCACAGAAGATATCCAAGCAGAGTTTGCCTTTCAGCATCTGGCCCAGCCTCACTAAATTAGACTGGCTTTCTGGGTGTCAGCCCAACCCACATACCTGATCTGGGCATGGTGTTCCCTCCATCCCTGCAGTGCAATGCTCCTCCCAAATTCAATCTTCAGCTCCCACAGTTCTTTTGTGGAAATCCCGGAGGCTTTCTTCAGCTGCTGCAGTTCTTTCCTGTTGGAAAACTAGTCTTCAACTTCCTTTTCAGCCAAGGCTGCTTTTTTGCCAGCCTTGAAAAGTAAAGTAATTCTGTATAAGAGCCTGAAGCTACAGAGACCACTTCTCCCTCTCGGAACCACTCATCTGCAACACTTACCTAACTGCCCCAAAAGTGAAGTTTCCCAGAGCTAGTGAGGATATTCTGAGCCTTGCCTTTGGTAGTCAAGCTATGGCCTGGCCACATTCAGGAAGTGATGTAAAATGCATCTCTTTGCCAAGGTTTTTACTCATTGCCAACTGCAGTAACCCTAATGTTTAAACAACTGGCAAGGATTTCCACATCATGATCTTGTAACTTGGTGGTGTTACGGATGCCTGGGCCTAACTTTGGAAAATGTTATTGTTCACAAACTAAACAAAGTAAAAGTGAAGCAAATATCAGAGGTAGGTTCTGTATAAATGTTCTTAGTCAATTAACAATATAACTCTAGCATAGTACATTTATACCGGGATGGAAAAATGCTATATATAGCTCTTAGACTAGAACAAAACACTTCCACAGTATTTAAAGTTCTGCTCTTTTTACTGTGTCATGAGCATGTTGATACACTACTTTTCCAAGGAACACAGGGCAAAGGGCCATATCATTTTAAGTTGCAGAATGAGACTTTCAAACAAGCTACAGATAAAGTTGCTGATTTACGAAAGCTTTTATCAGTCTCATGATGGATTTTACAGAAGTGGAACACTATATGACCCATGTGATTTGTTTTCATTTACAAAGGTGGAAACGCTTTGAATGTAAAAATGGAACTTTTTCTTCTCATGCCAAATGTAAACAATTTAACATCCATTTCCCATCCAGAGATTTTACCAGTTCAAAAGACTTTATATGAATCTTATCTGTATTATATTTCCTGCTGATTGGCAGTGCCTCACGCTTCAGTTTAAAAGCCAAAAATGTGTTGGCTCTGAGTAGCAACAGGAAACGAATAACAAAGAAAACTGGGAAATAAACGTAATGAGTAGTTATGAAGTGCTGAAAACTATACTTAGTGTTCCTCATTTCTTTAGGGCTTGGGTGCTGCCATGTTGATTTATGTCTGGAAAGTATTTTATAGAAAAAGCATAACAAAAGTATTAGATTATTTCATCAACAAGAAAACAGTTTACATTATCTTCAAAGCCTTCATCTATCCTGACTTGACTGGTTCCATACTCTTTAATGCTGAGAACTATCTATGCTCTGGGTGCGGTTTACACTGTGTGTAGTAATTCACCATAAAAGATAAGCCCATGGAAGATCATGTATCTGCTATTCATGGCTGGCCAAGTGATTCAGCAGGAACCATGCCAAGCCCTCTAAAAAGCAGTGTGTGGTGGCTGTTAGGGTTGGATGCAGAGCGGATGTGCTCATCCACAGCAGACAATGTGGGTGGGAAAAAAAGAAAGGTAACTTGCCCATTGCATGGAGCCGTAATGAGATTTCTTTGAAGAATTGTCTAAAAGCCACAAGTGATCCCAGACATTTAACAGGTCAGACTATTTTGAAGAGAAAAAGGAACAAGAAAAGAAACCTGAATCGACATTATGAAAAAAAGAGGGGGAAGCTGGTGAGTGCTTAATCCCTAGTGCTTCACTTTGCATTGCAGCATTTGTGGGAGGCAGGAGTTGCTCTGCAGTTCCCCCTTCAGGGCCCACGTGATATTGCAGCAACTCCCTGCTTTAGTCTGCCATGGTTGGCTGCTTGCTTGGGACAGGAGAGCCTATGCTGTAAATTTGGCATCTGTCTCTGATCAAGCAATACAATAGCAACTCAGAATTTAGCTGTCTGTGCCTTTACCCTTCAGATGCAAGCACATAGGGCAAGACCTGGATGTGGGAGAGCCCTGAGGCACTCCTCTATTTCAGTCTCTCCCAGTCCCACCCCAATCAAAAGCAGGCAAGCTTGCTTAACTGGCTCACTGGTTCCTGATTGATCAGTATATTTCCTCCTGGCCCTTCTAGGCCTCTGGAGGACTGTCTTATTGGTCACCTGATCTGTGTAGATTTTCCTTGGTTTGGAAGGGTCAGGCTGCTGATGCCTCCAGCAGGGGGCAGAGAAGGTCTAATTGTGTCCGCCATGACAGTACCCTAACTATATAAATTACTGAGACAAGGCAGGTGAGGTAATATCTTCTATTGGTCCAGCTTCTGTTGGTGGAAGAGACAAGTTTTCAAGCTACATAGAACTCTTCTTCAGGTCACAAAACCAATGAAAGAAGTCATAACCCAAACAGAGAAAGTTAAGAGACTAGAACATATTGCAAAACTGTTTCAAGGCTTATGTATGTTGTGCCATGACAATACAGCATGCTTTACAAAACAAAGAATAACAAACACCAGGGCCGCTTCAGGTTTTCTGCCGCCCCAAACAGTGGGGGGGGGGGAGGGAAGCCGATCGGCGGCACTTCAACCGGCGGCAGCTCAATCGCACTGCTCCATTCTTTGGTGGCAGTTCGGCGGTGGGTCCTTCACTCCCTCTCCTCTTCGGCAGCAGCTCAAAGAGGAAGAGAGGGACTGAGGGACCTGCCGCCAAATTCCCACCGAAGACCCGGACGTGCCACCCCAATAGCGGACGGAGTGCTGCCCCTTTGTATTGGCCGCCCCAAGCACCTGCTTCCTTAGCTGGTGCCTGGAGTCGGCCCTGATAAACACAAAAGAGAACAAACCCTGCCCCAAAAAACCTACAATGTAAAGGCCAGAATGGGTAAAATACAAGAACACAAAGTGTTGTATAGTCTTTAGAGCTGGCATACTCCATGGATCAGTGCACAGCTAAATCAATCATATCTTTTGAACCCACAACTGATGACATGCATTTCTTTGTGTCTCATAATCCCATCAGGCACCATGTATTTCTGCCCACTGGTTTACAGATATAGAATCTAGGATTCTTACACTATGCTCTCAAAAGATCCTGGCATAGATATTTCCTACTCTCCTAATAATATCTTAGTCTTATTATAGGAGTCAGAAAGGCATGCTAACTCACAAAATAAAACTGAACACCATTTCTTCACAAACACACCAGTGCACATTGTTCCACGCAATTCTGTCTGGCTTATGCAATTCCCTTAGGTGCCAAGAGACATGATGACAGTGGGCCACTATGAATTGCTGGCACCCCTACAGTTTGAGGATCCCCAGCTGCCATTTGTAGCATATCTATGGACAGAGACCACAGACCCACCAGTAAGTCATTTTATATCCCTGCATGCCCTGTTGAACCCACCTGATTTCTCTTTGTCCCTTGAGATGGGAAATTTTCTTGTCTCCCAGGGTATTCACTCAGTCCCAGCATCAGCAATCAAGTCTAAATTAGCACTGAATTTAAACTAAATTAATGTAATTGCAACAATCTTTCTGTAAAGGTGTCAAAAACAGATTGTCCCAGCTACATCAGAAGATTAACAGTTTTCAGCCCCAGTTCAGGGTTGCTCATTAATGACAGAACATTTTTGACAACTACACCAATTTTCTAATGTAGACAGGTCTTTAGACCAAGTATTACATACACTAGAGTTTTATAACAAATATAATTCCAATCCACCAGAAGTCAGATGTGACTGAAGTATCTGTAATTATACAAAGTTTAGCATGCAAACTCTTCTCCTCAGGGAATGTCTGTACCTATCTGTTTGTTCAGCACCTAGCCCAATTAGGCACCAATGTGAGTTGAACATCTGAATGCCACTGTAATTTTACTAATAAATAAAATATTATAGTACCTTTCAACTGAAAATTTCAAAGTGCTTTACAGACATTATCTGGCCACACCTCACAACAATCCTGGTAGCTAGGTAATGGGTATGTAGGGATAATTTCCTCCACCCCAAAATTGCAGCCACCTCTGGAATGGAACACAGTAGCTGTTAACCATGCATAGTATAACTAAGCAGTTTAAGACTTGAGGAAAATAAGAATATTCGTTAAAAATAAAGGGAATTAGAATACAAGTCCACAGAAATTAATTACCCAAAGGGAACATGGTCAGAGTACCTCCCTATCCTGCTGAAAGCCCCACAATAAACCAAAACCATATTTGGATATCTTTTTTATCTGAAGGATGAATCTCTAGCAGGACAAGACTGCTATGCCTGGTGCATTATTTCCTGATTCCAGGAGAAGAGTGATATCTACTAATTACTAACACCACTTCCTGTAAGTTACCTGTTCACTGGGGGTCCTTCACCCCCCCAAAAATACTAAACTAGTCAAGTCTATTTTTGGTTCTGAAGGCCGTCAGGATCACTGTACAAACTGATGTGCAAGCTGTAAGATGTTACACAGGTCATATTAACTAGTTTTCCTGAACCTGTCTTACCCTGATAAAGAAAAAAACAAAACAAAATGGAGGTTTTAATACCTGCAATTTTTGTTTTTTGGTCCAGTTAATCTAATCCAGTAATTTTCTTCACAGCCACAAATTACTAGCCATCTTGGCTCTGCACCCTACTAGGAAAAGTCCAATTATCCTTTTCTTAATGAAATCTTGAGCTGAATGAGGGTTCCATACCATTAATCAATGTTTCACTTCTTCCTAACATTTTTGTCTCCTGGATTAAACCCTGTGTCAGGTGCCAAATTGAAGAAGCGTGTGGAGCTTTAATAGGCTATGCTGCTAAAAAAGCCTATTTTGTTGTGAAAAGCAATAATTCTCTCTCTCTCTCACACACACACCCTAAAATACCACATGTAAAATGGTATAGAAAAGAATCAGAATGAATACAGGTTAAGCGCTAAATTGTGCCTTTAAGCACAAAAGTTGCACTAATGCATTGCAGAGCTGAAGCGATGGAGCTGAAGTGGCCTGAGACATTCTGCCTGCATAGTGCAGAGGTAGGTGGAATGCCTTGTGGCAGAACAACATGGGGAAACTCACCCAGCAACAGAATTTACCACATTTTTTTTTTTTTTTAAAGGTGCAACATGTACTCCCAACTAGCAATTGCCTTCAAGCCCATGAAGGTGCCCTGGTGGGGGGACGGGATAGAAGTGATTGTCCCAATTAGTGAATTAGCCTCCCTCCCCACCTTCCTATTCATGAGATTTTAAAAAATAACTAGTTAAATTCTTTTCATTTGCCTTTTGGTTTTTGAAATATTAGGAGTCAAGTTTCAAACTTTTCTTTGTAACCATAAGAATTAGAAACTTACTTTAAAAAAAAAAGAAAGAAAGAAAGCTGAAAGTCGTGTGTAATTAATCACATGATTTCTGGAGTTGGAGTTCTATGAAATAAAACTAAATATCACGAGAGTTGACAACATTGGGACCATTGCCTCTTCTGCATGTGTTTTTATTTAATCTACATTAAATAAAATTAATAGTATTTTATTTAAATTGTTCTTTGAAACAGGGAAAGGAGGGATAAACACATTTAAAATGTTAGTCCTGGAGCAATTATAAGCAGGTTTAGACACATGGATTAAAAGAGACATTTAGGATTTCAGCCAAATAACCAGCAATATTTGCATGAAAATAGAGAACTGAAGTAGGTAAGGAATTGTTTGACTCAATAAAAGATTTCTATATTACAGGAGTGGCACTGGACTTGTGCATTGAGAATAGCTTCCAGATGCATCAATGACCTTTCTATCCACTATTGAATTAGTAGATTGTAATATATTTTTCCAGAAAAATCATATTACACCATCCTTAGAATTTCACTGCAGTTTCAAAGCTTGCTATATTTTACTAAATTAAAGCTGCAGTTCATAATTGCCACTTATCTCTTCTGAGTCATGCTTTTCCATTCTATTTGTATAATCAATAGAAAGAGCTCATAACGGACATATTTCAAGACACAAGGCAAATTCTAACCTTCTTATAGACAAAAATCTAGTGTGGTGTTGGAATGCATTGCTTTGCCTCCTGCTGACCTCATGGCTGGGTGGACTTTTTCTGGACACACACACGTACTGTAATGTAACTGCCCGAGTTTAAGAGAGGCCAAGCTTAATTTAAAGAAGTAAACAGCAAATAAGACATCCTACGTAGTCTTCTCTCATGTGTGATAGGCTATGTCTTATCTATAACTACATAGCACATTTATGGCTGTTTTAGATAAAAACAAAGGAGTTTTTTCTCTTTGTATAGCTCTTTGTTGGTACAAATTTCTCTTTAATAAGTACAGAGTTATTTTATTTTCAGCTGTCCTACTCTATAAAACCTTTGATTTTCTGCCATGTGCACATGAGCAACTCTTCAGTAGAGCCCATAAAAGGGGCCAAGTCACCTCACTTTCTGAAAGAAGTGGGCAGGGAGCCTCAAAAGAGATAATGCTTTGGAAAATATCAAGGGCTGTTTTTAATGGCCAGTGTGTTCCACTGGAGGAAGCTCCAAATCGGGTGACCTGACCCCTGTTACTGAACTTCAGGCAATTTTGTACTCTAGTGATCATTCTAGTAAACAGAGATTTAGCTTGATAAGCCCCTGTAGTCACAGGACAAACATTCGTATGCCATGCTCCTGAAGAATTACATAGAAGCCAGTAAATAACCTCTAACTGTGCTCCTACAGTTTCACAGGTGAAATCAATATAGATGTGAATGTTAAAATTTTGCTGTATGCCTACTTGATTTCTATCAGAATGGGGGAGGATAATTACAAAATATTGCACTGACACATAAGAAAACCAAAAGCATTTACTTTATATGAAAGGATATGTCATCTTTAACTCTCCAACACTGTCCTGGCAGTAAAAGGGTGTTCTTAAATGGTTCTTAATTGAAAAATTGGAAGCTAGGGAAATTCCAAACAAAAGCTACACACTCACTACAGAGTTACCCTCCTGTGTCTGGCTTCATTAGATTGATAGATTTGAAAGGCTCAAGGGACCACTATGATCATTTAGTCTGACCTCCTGCTTATACAGACAATAGAATTTCATCAATCAGTCCTTGCATTAAACCCATAACTTCTGGTTCAGCTAAATTTTCCCTTTTAGAAATGCATGAAGAAGAGATAGTTACAAACCAACTTTATAGGAACTTCAACTTAAGCATTATCCTCAGGTTTAGTTTCACCTGGATTCTTTCCCCCAGTATGTATCTGTCCCAGACTATTCGTCCATTGCCCAGAGGGCTACTCCCATCTTCTTTGTATCCCAGGAGGGTTTAACCAGCCACAACTGCTCCAGTGATTCAGCAGTAATTAATCATCTCCCTGCGGTGTCTCAACACCTGTTAGCAGGTTGGGAAATCAAGAGAATCTTGCCATCATTAAGTATTAAGTCAAAACACACCAATAGACATAAATACCACTCACGAGACTCCATGTTCCTATTAGGTACATAGTACAACACTAAATGCTCTACTTGCATCCTTGGATGTATAAAGAGCCTACCACATAGGCTAGGGAAGAACAAGCTTCAGTTCCTAGACTCAGGTTCTCATTAAACCAACTCCCAATTTGTTCAATTTTCCTTTTATTAGTGTATATTCCAGACTGATCTGTATCATAAGAGTTAGGAGGGCCCTTATAAGGAAAGAGGAGGATTTCTTCATAATACATCTTCTCCATAAACACAGCATTGTTCTGGAGAAATCTTGTTAGAGGCAAGATTTTAGGACATCTAAAGTATCTCTTCTTACTCTTCATAGACTGTGTAGTGGTGTTTCTCTGCAGGCTGCTTTTTTTGTATGTATGTGAAAAACTCCTTCTCAAGAACCCTGGAATGTCCATGAATACTTGTGCCTCCTCACTACAGTCACACTCTGCATCATGTGGATGGCATATCCAAGACTAGACACCCTTAAAGGACCGCATTTGAGACACTATGCAACAATAGGAAAAATAAAAATGTTAAAAACAATAATGTAACCTCTAATATATATCTTTAGTTTATTTTAGCCTGAAGGTTAGTTGCAGAAAAATCATACTTGATACAATAACTTGTCTGGAGGACACTAACATACAACCAGAAGAGCATTGGCATAAGAAAATAATTTCTTTGCAAATAATTACAATTGGCCATATTTAAAAAAAACACACACAAAGAGATGATCCTGACAACATGAAAGTACTTGTTTTGACGATTACACACCAGCCATTGGGGCAGGGTCCTTACTGTCAACCATGCTATAACCACTCCTGGAGTGTTCATCCTAGAGACATTTACGGTTGGCTCTACAGAAAGATTGTGTGTACTTTCTTTAAAAAAAATAAACAGCTGCCTATCAGGCAACTTGTTTATTTACAAAGAATGAACGGAGAATTCAAATAGTGACACGACTTAAATTAAACATCCTAAACTTCTAAATTCTAAACTCCATTTCTAATTTTGCCTTTCCCTTATTATTTTTCCAAACCCCACCACTTTAGTTATATTCTTTCTGTTAGAGTACTGAACAATGGGTGGCTCTTCCATTAGTTTTGAGGCCTGATCTAAACTTTTCCCAGAGCGTGGCCACAAAGCACTAAAGACCTTGTCTATAATACACTTTCTCAATATTCCTAGAGTCAGAAATCCACAAGAAAGGGAGTACTCAATATAGATATACAATATAGATATTTTACCTTTATGATTCCGAAGTTGTACCAAAACAGTAGAAAGGGGTATGGAAAGAGTGACAGTGAAAAGCTCAGAAACTTTAGCAGGCCATTAAATACATATTTATCATTTCCCCCCACCTCACTCCCGCCCTCCAAGAGATATGAGTAAGCCAGACATTTCAGAGAAGCAATTATTTCCAGCCACTATTTAATTTTCTTCCATATCTCAGGACTGTTTAGATATATGTTGAATGGATACCAAGAGCTACTGCTCATATTGAATACAAAAACTGTCCATTACATCCCATCCCATTACACATTCCATTCTTTGCAGGATTTTATTTCATGAAAGTACATTACAGGGAAGAGAGCCTTTAGGGTACAGTATATTTCAAAACACAATTAAAATAAACTCTTCAAGTGGAAATGTAAAATGTATTTGTATTCTATTAAAGCCTTTGGCCTTATCAACTGCAGCACACTATATAACAAGGTCATTAGTAACAAGTCACATACAATGGAGAACATACATCAGCAGCAGAAAAACAAACATCAGTCCAAAACATCACAATAACTTCCTGTACCTGCTCTTGTTTGCTTGCTGAGCTCTCAAACATTGTGAGTCGCTGA
Organism: Trachemys scripta elegans; assembly: GCF_013100865.1. Lineage (NCBI taxonomy): Eukaryota > Metazoa > Chordata > Testudines > Emydidae > Trachemys > Trachemys scripta. The sequence continues at coordinate 98,095,310 of NC_048303.1, forward strand.
AATACATAAAAGCGTAACAGCTTGAGTCAATATTTGCCAACCAAAGTGAGCGATTCTATTTAGCACGATGACTGGACCTCTTGAACAAATACATCTTCATGTACGCAGCATAACAACTGCAGTCCAGCCTGCAAAACAACCAGAGAAGTCTAGCCATTCGGAGCATGGAATTTGTCTGGGAAAAGCTCAATAGAAATTGACTGATGTTAAGCTTCCTCACACAAATATAACATGTTCACTCTGCAACAAAATCAGGATGATATTATAGTAAACTTGTGGTGTGGCCACTGCTATTGTTTTTGTGGAGTTTCCTTTTGGTTTTGGATTTCAGGGAATGCAATGCCCTAAGGCCCTGCAAATATAAAACCTTCTTATGAGGTCAGATTTCCTTTTGACTATGTTCTCCCCACCCCCAAAGAGTAGCCAGTCATATGGACTGTCTGACTGATTCATAAAGGAAATGATTACTTTTACACAGGGTGGGACTTAGGATAGGTTTCAGCGAAGGAGAATTGTACATGGAAATCAATAAGATCATTGGGAAATGTCTCTTTTTGCCTATAAAAGTGTTGCCCAAAGGGTCAATAGCTGGTATTAACCTGGAATTTCTCTTTTTAATAAAGCAGCTGTAGTAGAGTAGTTGTTTATTGCTCCCTTCTCACAACTGCACCAATTGGCAGCTCAGAAGAAAACAGTTCAATGGACTATTTTATTTTTATTTTATTATGTTTCCATTCCAATTAAAACAGACAAATATTTGATACAAAAATTGCCTGAAGTATTAACTGGTGCGACTACATTTAAATACATATTCACTTAGAGAAGGAGCATATCCCTCTCCTCTGCAGGTCATGGGATCTCAGCTCCACTGTGCCAGGAGTGGGAGCTGTAGTATTTTGGGAGAAACCCTCGTATGAGTGCAGCCTCATTCAACTGCACGTATGGATCGTCTTCAGTGCAGGTCCATCAGCGATTGCACACAGGAGTGCAGGTGCTCTAGAACAACTAAGATTATTCCAGCCAGAAGCTACACCTGGAATGACCCTTATTGCCTGAGAATGTGGGGAGGGATCTCTTCCCTTCTTGTCTCCACAACAATCCCCAGGAAAAGAATTTGCCTGTAAATTCTCTCTCACAGTCACAGGTTGTAGCCTGCTATTTTGCTATAACTATATAGACATATGCTAGATAAGGTACAGGTATGGAGTAAGGCAGTAACACAAAAACCTACAGGCCTCAACCCTGTAAGACACCAGCTTAGTCAAACTAACTGAGGCTTAAGGCCTAATGACTTGATTATAAGCAACTAACCGGTAAGTGACCCTACATTACAAGATGTCACAAGATAGAGTGCTATGTGAAATAATTGTTGCTCAAGGGCTGACACGTAAGCACCGAACACTAGTTTGTACCTGCTTTGGATATTTTAGGTTAGGAGCATCAGCAGATGTTGAACTACAATAATGCCATGGTAACATATGCTAATAAGCTTGAGGTAAATGGCTTGATTGTCTATAAGAGAAGAGCACCCCAACATTAGTAGGGAAAGGAAAGGAAAAGGGGATGAAATCCCTATTGCTTATGTACAAGATATAGGGGGCTTTAGTGTAAAGCATTAACAAAGTTGATACTCGGCCAGCGTATCCCAGGGAGATGTTCTGGAACCTTCCAGACCATAAACTACTAGTGAGTCATCTCACCTACTATGGGGCTTCCTGCAAAGGATGATATGAGTATGCGAGAGCTGGATGCCCTATATTATTGCTATGTTATAGTGTTTGTGATATTGCTGATTGTACTAATAAAACTATTAGGAAAGATCTTCTGAATTTGTAAGTCCACATGTCCCCCACCCCATACCCACTGGGGTCCTCACTCTCACACTGTTATACTGTGGCCAATCTAGAGGCAACTGAACCCTGCCAAAACATGTCATGCTAAATTGGGAACACTAGATAATATCTAACCAATAGAGCAGGCAACAAATTGACAGGATGGATTCAGGCACAGGCACTAAAAGCCCCGGGGCCAGGGTCCCAGATCCTGGAAGCATGTGATTAAAGCTAACATTTTGTAACAATTTTTTTTAAAAGTTTGCGTGTGTAAGATGTTTTAGCCCCTTGGTTCTGAAGAAAAGCTTGAAACATGAACCAAGTGATACTGATGCATTGATGCCTGTTTAGCTCTGCAGACAGCATGAAACAAAGCTCAGATGGGTAAATCTCAATGGGCTGTCAATACCAAGAACAATTGTTTTGGGAGATCCACCACCCCAGCAGAGAACTGTGAGTGTGAGAGACACAGGAGGAAAAGAATGCAATAGGCCCAGCCCTTCCACAGACCTGAGGAGACTTAGCCTAAAGGCTGAAACAAGCACTGAAGAACCTCCATATTACCATTCTGTCTCTTTGGGCAGAAGAGAGGAGAGGAAACACCTGCTGGCACCTCTGCTACTCCCAAGAGGAAGAAGGGCCTTACTGCTGCCACTGGACAAAGAAGCGGTGTCCATGTGGCCTTTCCTCCCTTTCTGGGATGGGAGAGTTTCCTTCATTTAGCACCACTCTAAGTGGAGAGTGGGCCAATGGTACAGGGGTGGAGACATAGCAGACCCCACCCACTGGGCTGAATCTTATTTTACTCAGTCAAAACTCCCATTAACGTCTGTGGAAGTTTTGCCTTAGCCAACAGTGGGCTGAGCAAAAAATGTAAGTTCTTCAGGCTTTGGGCCATGTGCAATACCAAAACTTGGAGCCACTTATGTGTCTGAAGGGGTAGTAGTGGCCTCCACACAAGATGGCTGCTCTACTGAATTAGAACAAACATATGTATAATGCACCTGTTCTAGAAGAGGCATGGGGTGACTAAAATGGAAGGGTTTTTTTAGCATTATGCACCAGTTAAGCAAATACGCCTTTTAGACTCTAGAATATCAGAAACACATTTCATGACCACAGTACATTCCATGTATTTGCCAGAATAAACACAACATCATGATCCTCAGGTGCACCATCAATAGAGATCTATTTGCTTAAAGGATATGGAATTTCATGCATTTTTTTACTATATCAAAGATCCAAATGCAAAATCCAGCACTAAGGCGCAACACTCACATTTGTGCCACTTAGAGGAACCTTGAGTCCATAAAGTACTAGATGCTTATCCGCAGCTTTTTAATCTCTGATGGATATTATGAATAATATTTAATAAATCAACCCGAGTTTAGTTACATAGAAGTTACTAATAGAAATGGAGGCTACTTTTATTTCAGAATTCCCTGTGAGAGAAAACACAACTGAATGGTAGCAGATTATACAAAATATGAGGGGGTGTTAGCATTTGGTAACACATGGAATGCCTCTGTGAAGAGATGCCTGAGTTGAAAAACTGAGTGTCTCATGCCTATCATCTAGGCTGTGGGTTGTCATGGCTGAAAAGCCAGCCTGTGAGTGATATATATTTCATTTCACTAAGCAGCATGCAATGTAATACCAAATTGCTAGAACTGTAAAATGTTGCAATATATATAGGTCCTGTATAATGTAGTGTAGTAAGAATGAGGACATATTCATTTAGTCCCATCCCCAATCCCAATATCTATAGTGCAAAGAACATACTAACCCATGTGTTTGAAGGGGTGAGATAAACAAGCAACTTCCACATAACTCTGCTGCTGAGTAGGAATATTGGTCTCTTTCAGAAGCATGCGATTAGTTAAACCATGTCTCTATATATTAAGAGATTTTAGCCCTGTGCATCAGTTATTTGCATACTCCTGCATGACACAAACATATCAAAGATATGACTGCAATAGATTTTAAAGGAATGATGGTCTTATGACTGAAGTGTAAGATTGAGTCAGAGATCTTGGGGATTTTCCTGTCCTTGTCACGTATTTAGTGTGTAACAGTGGACAAATCACTTAATGTCTCTATGCCTCATTTTCTTCATCCCTATAATGGGGATACTATTATTTTATATGGATGTTGTTCTTAAAGCACTTGCAACTATTAATTTAACATCAGATGGAATCCATTAGAGCAGTGAAAGGAATTATTATTTTTGGATTATTGTGCTGTATGCAATTAGTTACATTAAAACACAATAATTAGGGACAAATAATTCAGAAAATACTTGCAAGTATGGATACCTAATTGCTCCTGCAAAAATGAGTATGTATATCAAACAACTACATGTACAAGCACTTGCTAATACAACTATATATCAATTTCCCAATTTGTGCATCTGACTGAATTATGCAGGTCACTTTGGTGCGCATAGTTTATGCATCCGCAATTGAAACTGTGGCCCTCTGTATAGATGCAATTGGCTAAACTGTGTAGAACCAATACTTTCTGCTCTAGATTGTTTATTCCTCATGATGTACAAGCTAATCTCAGGTCACAATTCTCTGTTACCATATATCTAGTGAAGCAATAGCTAAGTATTATGCCTACAATAGACAAGATATGTACAGTATGGGTTATACCCTATACACATCAGGCCTTGAATTAAGACACAAATACACTAATGCAGTGGTTCCCAAACTTTAACAGCCCGCGAACCCCTTCCACTAAATTGTGAAATCTCGTGAACCCCCTCCTAAAAATGAATATTTTCAGGGATTTAAGTTTAAAATTTCCTCAGTGTGATGGATGCCCCAACTGCCGGCCCGACTCTTCCTGGGGCTCAAGCTGGGGTTTGGGCTGCTGACTCCCCCGCTGATGGGGGCAGGGCTTGGGCTGCCAGCCCCAACTGCCCGATCCCGCTCTCCCTGGGGCTCGGGCTGCCAGCCCCGTGTGGAGCAGTGGGGTTCGGGCTGCTGGCTCCTCCACTGACGGGGGCAGGGCTCAGGCTGCCTGCCCCAACTGCCCGGCCCCGCTCTCCCGGGGGCTCGGGCTGTCAGCCCCGCACGGAGCGCTGGGGTTTGGGCTGCCGGCTCCCTGGCTGATGGGGAGCAGGATTCGGGCTGCCGGCCCCAACTGCCCGATCCCGCTCTCCCTGGGGCTCGGGCTGCCAGCCCTGCATGGGGAGTGTTGGGGTTCAGGCTGCCGGCTCTCCCGTTGACCGTTGGGACTCGGGCTGCCAGCCCCAACTACCTGGTCCCGCTCTCCCTGGGGCTTGGGGTGTCTGCCCTGCAACAGGGTCCCACTTGCTGTCTCCAATACCTGGGGTCCTCTGTCCACCATTAGTGATTTTTTTCTGGCAAACCCCCTGTAACGATCTGCAAACCCCCAGGGGTTCACGAACCCCAGTTTGGGAACCACTGCACTAATGCAAACAGAGCAGTGTATAAGATCAGTTATGGTGATCTTGGAGTCCATGGAGATGCATCAATATTTTCCCTTCTGGATGGAGCCCTTAACCCTTAGAACACTTGGACTTTTCCAAACTGACAGCCAAATGATTGCTCAGGGGAACACACATTTCATATTCTATATATAACCAACCTCTGAAGGGCAAAAATGGAATTGTACTCATTAAAAATTATTATGTGTCCATGCAATCACATGGCACACTACAATCTGAAAGGTTGATTGCATCTTGGAAGTTCTGTACATGTCATAGTAATAGCAGGATATGTAGATGTATTCAACTTTGTCAGCAGGGATAGAACTTACTGCTGCATTCTGGATGCAGTGATTTATGAGCACACCCTCTCACTCTTTGTATAAAATGCTTCCATTCTTTAAGATCAACCAAACACATTCTATATGACGAAGTCACAGTGGGGAAGCATCTCTGTTAGAGATTTCTTGTTGGTGAGATGCCTCGCCTCTTTCTGTGAAGGAGGGGGCACTATGTGATGGCCCACACATTAAGCAACAGTCACAAATTCAGTAGGAACAAGTCAAGAACTCAGCTCTGGCTAAATTACTATTAGTGCAAGATCCTCTGTATAAATCAGTGTATTTATTATTTATGTTACTGTAGCGCATTGGTAGTCCATTGGCTGCAGTGAAGAATCACTGATTTACTTAAGAAAAGAATCTGGCTTTTAAAGTTTTCATTCTATTTAACTTTGTTCTCTGCTATCCTCTTCCAGATTTAAAAATGCCAAGTGTCCACTTGTTATCAGAATGGACATTCACTCACATGCTTAAGTCAAGCATACAGATTCAGACTTAAGATCAGAAGGGACCATCATGATTATCTAGTCTGATCTCCTCGACATTGCAGACCAGAGAACCTCACCCCACCCATTCGTGTAATAGGCTCCTAACCTCTGACTGAGTTACTAAATTCCTCAAATCGGGATTTAAAGACTTCAAGTTACAGAGAATCCACCAGTTGCACTAGTTTAAACCTGCAAGTGACTCATGCCCCATGCTACAGAGGAATATGAAAAAACTGAGGGTCTCTTCCAATCCTACCGGGGGGAAATTCCTTCTTGACCCCAAATATGATGATCAATTAGACCCTGAGCATGTGAGTAAAACCCACCAGCCAGACACATGGAAAAGAATTCTCTATAGTAACTCAGAGCACTCCCCATCTAGTGTCCTATCATCAGCCATTGGAGATATTTGCTGCTAGCAGTCGCAGATTGGTTACATGCCATTGTAGGTAGTCTCATCATACCATCCCCTTCATAAACTTATCAAGCTCAGTCTTGAAACCAGTTAGGTTTTTTACCCCCTCTGTTCCCCCTGGAAGGCTGTTTCAGAACTTCACTCCTCTGGTAGTTAGAAATCTTTGTCTAATTTCAAATCTAAACTTGTTGATGGACACTTTATATCCATTTGTTCTTGTGTCCACATTGGCACTTAACTTAAATAACTCCTCTCCCTCCCTGGTATTTATCCTTCTGATGTGTTTATAGAAAGCAATCATCTCTCTCCTCAGCCTTCTGTTAGTTAGGCTAAAGAAGCCAAGCTCTTTGATTCTCTTCTCATAAGGTAGGATTTCCATTCCTCAGATAATACTAATAGCCCTTCTCTGCACCTGTTCCAGTTTGAATTCATCTTCCTTAAACATGGGAGACCAGAATTGCCCAGTTTTCCAGATGAGGTCTCACTAGTGCTTTGCATAATAGTACTAACATTGGACTGCATTAGCCTTTTTCACAGTCTCATCATGTTGGCGGCTCATAGCCATCCTGTGATCAAACAATACACCCAGGTCTTTCTCCTCCTGTCATTTCCAACTGAGACGTTCTCAGCTTATAGCAAAAATTCTTGTTAGTAGTCCCTAAAAACACGATCTTGCACTTTGCACTATTAAATTTCATCCCATTTCTTTTAAACTGGGGTCATCCAGATCATCTTGTCTAATATTCTGGTCCTCTTCCATATTGCCAATACCTCCCAACTTTGTGTCATCTGCAAATTTTATTAGCACACTCCCACTTTTTGCAGGAAGGTCAGTAATACAAATGTTAAATAAGATTGGTCCCAAGACCAAATGCTTTGTAGGACTGGGGTCTACATTTGAAAAACTCATTACCTTGCTCAAGCAACTACAGCCAATGCATGATTGTATTGAACAATTCTCTCTCTGCTGCCACTGGTCCATTCCTAGTTTAAACAATTTCACACAAATATCTTCACATACAACAAGGATTTGTCATACCCTGCGCCAAATTCTTCCCTGCTGTGACTCCACTGAAGTGAATTATTTTGGTCCAATGTGTGTGAAGAGATATCTCCATGTGATATTTTCTCTTGTTTAAAATGAATTTATTATTTCACTGATAACTTCAAGTCACCAAAAGTTTCACTCTATTCAGAACCCTTTATTCCCCCACTTTCCAAGTGTTTTAATTTTCCATGCCTGTCAGCTCAAGTCCTGCAAAGCAGCATGGGGAAAGGAAAATATATATATTGTATATTATATATGATGGCTGATCTTTGTTATAACATTTGTCTTCATAAGCAAAGAGAGATGGGATAACTCAGGAGGGGTGCAACAGCCACTGCTGTTCATGAGTTATCCTTCTTCTCTGCACTCATGAAGACAAAGGGCATAATAGAGATCAAGCATGAGGTACTGCACTGTTTATATAAAATATTAAATTTTTGGTTTCAGTGCTATGAAGGATCTCAAGGATGTGGATAAATATAATTCTATAGAATCATGATCTGGCAAACAAGTACTTTTTGCATTAGGCTACACAGACAGATTCCTATTTAAAATTGGAATGTGGAAATGTTCAACATTTGAATCCATGTATAAACCTACGCAGATAAAACAACCGCTTTGCAAGTAAAAACACAGTAAAGATTATTTAGACAAGCACTTCCTTTCCAGTTTTAAACAGGGTATGCTTTTTTACATTTTACCATACCTTTTTAAGAGAAAGTAGGGGAAATTATCTCTGGGACAATTGACCTAAAGTTATATATGAGGATGGCTGAAGCAGTTAAAATAAAGTAACTGGAGCTGGTTTAATAGTAAAGAAACTATTTTGCACATTTATTTAACTAAGTCCCAAGGTCAATTTGCTATTTTTGGCATTTATTATTTTTCATAATTCATGAGAATTCAGATAACTGACAGGTATTTGTAACAATACTGGTCAATTCTGAAGTTCTCACCAATTTTAGCATAAATGATGAATAGTAATAAAATTGGGTCACATTTTAGATTTAAGTAGATTTATAAATAGAACATAAAAGTTCATTAAATGATAATGTTTTAACAATTGGTTAATCAATTGTTACATATTGTTGGATTCTGACATGTCAATTGGTTGTTTATAACTATGGCTTATAACCATCGATAACACTTTCTACTGATGTGCAGATATAACACTCTACTTAGGTCTGTAACATGATCATAAGATCTGTTAATAATGAATCCATTTTAAGCTTTTTATAAATGTACCTTTAATAAAAACAGTGACCAAAATTTTCTTTTATGCCATTTGTTATTTTCCCATTTAAAGATACTGTTACCAATTCAGACAGCAGAAACAATCCCTTGTCACATTGGTGACCATCCACACAATGAACAAATATCAAATGGGCAAAGTGGACAGTTCATAATTCACAGTGGTACCTTGGAATCTATGATCATCTAATATGACCTTCCATATAACATTGGCCATAGAAATTCCCTAAAATAATTCCTAGATCACGTTTCAGAAAAACGTGCAATTTTGATTTAAAATTGGCTATCATGGAGACTCCACCATGACACTGGGTTAGTTGTTCCAATGGTCAGTTACTCTCAGTTAAAAAATTATGCCTTATTTCCAGTCTGAAATTGTCTAGCTTCAACTTCTAGCCATTGGATCATGTTATATATTTCTCTGCTGAATTGAAGAGCCCATTATTAAATACTGGGTCCAAATGTAGATAGACTCAAGGAGCCAAATCTATTAAGCTTAACAAAATCTTTAATGGAGATTTGATTACAGTCTATCACTATACGGCATGTTTTCTAATCTTATGATCTTTCTAGTGGCTCTTCTTGAATTGTGGACATCAGAAGTGGACACAATATGCCAGCAGCAGTCACACTAGTGCCAAATACAGAAATAAAATAACCTCTCTACTCCTATTTGAGAGTCTCCTGTTTATTCTCTAAGCAACCAATAGTCTGATAGTTATTGGACCAAATTATTCAGCAAATACTTACATATTACAATATATGCACTAAGAAAATTAGCATCAATCCGCAAGCAGAAAGTCTGTCTTAATTCATACAAAGATCAAAAGTAATAATAGCAAATGAGGCTCAAAACAAACCTTTTAGAGACATAAAAAAGGCTAGGTATCATTTCTTCACATTGGTTTTTATTTTTGCATCTCTCTGCACCTCCAGCTTTCATCAGGCACCAGAAACAGAAATGCCAACATATGATGAAAAAAAGGAAGATTTTGTGAAATTTCCAGCCAAATTTTGTAGACTCATGAGGTATGGATAAGGTAAAGCTAATAATCTGAACTTCTATAGATACATTTCATCCTTTAAACATTTTGAGACTCACCCATCGCTACTCTTTTTTTCTCCATGCTGCTTGCCTGCCTGCCTTCGTATTAACTAATAAACCCAAAAGGCCTGAATTGCATTTGCATCAATTCTGGGGAACAGTTTTGGAAAGGAAGGCAGGTGAATGTGAAAGAATCAGCAGCAAGTGGAGGCAGGTGGGCAGGAAAACCCAGAATAGTGGCTTACCAGCTGTCATGCATTTAGAAGCGGTGCCAGCCAGCTTAGGGGAGGAGCTGCAACAGAGTGCCAGCTTTGCATGCTGGAAGAGAGGCACGCCAGATGGCAAGGAAAAGAGGAGGGAAGAGTTGGGCCTCTCAGGCAGCAGGATAGGCAGGCAGGAGGAGGAACTGTAGAGTCAGCCAAGGAGAGCTGTTTCTGAGGCTCCCCTTTAGTGGTACATCAAGACTAAAGGGTGAAGAATAATAGATGGGAGGCATGCAAAATTTTAGGGCCTACTTGGTGGATTTGGTTCTGCCTGTTTGGCAGCATTGTATAGAGAGACAGCTTTATCTCTCTCCCTCACACACACTATTGTCACAAACAAGCATATCCATATCATATCCTCAGTGCTTGTACGTATTATCTTACCTATCCTACTCCTCAAACCCTCCCCCCCCCTTTTTTTTGGGTGCTGCCAGAGAGAATGGCTGAGTGATTGAAGCTTCAAATTTTGACTCCCTTAAACCAGAGGTTCAAACCCCAGTAAGGTTGGCACAGCCTTTTGTCCTTCCAAGGCAGATTAGGCTCTGTTCTATTTGTGTAAGGATCTTTCAGATAAGACCTTAAAAAACACAGCTATGCATAGCCATTAAAAACCCTCTGTCAACTTTTGTGGCATTCCACAGATTCATTCATTCATTCATTCAGCCAAGTACCTATATAGCTCTCCCCACCAAAGAAACCAGGCCTTTCAGAGTTCTTGAGCCAAAATATTCCAACTTGAACTAAAATGCCTTCCAAAAGTCAATTTGATCACCCTTCTAGAGTTCATAAATATACACTTTGAGTTCAGTAGGGGAACTAAGTTACCTGATGTTGCCATGAAGCTTCTTCCTTCAACCATGTGGCACTCCTTAAAGGATGAAGGACTTAACCCTGAATACATTGGCCTGGTATACACTGGGGGGGGGGGGGGAGATCGATCTAAGTTACACAACCAAATATATTAGATTTAACTCAAACGGTTATATTCAAACCAATAAGGCCTATTGATACTCCACCAACATTGCAGGCAGGCTCTGTATTTGATAACATCGAGCTGTTCATAAAATATCCTCCATTAAGTCAGTCAAACGTAAATTCAAAATAAAGGCCCAGTAAACATTTTGACTGAATAAAAACACTCACTTCATGAATGTAATGTTGATATTGCAATGTTTTCCCTAAATATTATCCATTTACAATAAGCAGACTCCTTTTTGCAAAGGCCTTAATAAATCTTCATGTGTCAGATGAAAATGAAAGATTTATTCTACCCCATCTCTTAATTTTACTCACCACTCAGTGAGTTATTCTTACAGCTGGCATTTCAAATGTATTAGTAGAATTTATCACTCAAATGCTTATACAAGGACTAAATTATACTAATGAATTGACTATGAATTTGAAGCATAACATGAGGCCAAATATTTTCTGGCTCCATTTCTGTATCTCAGCAAACTGCTTAATTTTCTCCCTACTTATCCATTACTGCTAAATTGTCTTGCTATTATTGTACAAAATTGCAGCAAACACTGGCTTGCCCTAAGGCCTAGACTGAACGAAGTGGAATGAGGATTCTTGCCATGAGACTGGCAAGGTCTGAAACCTGTCATCTACTAATTTTGCCGAGCTGAAAAGAGCAAGTGGAAGATAATATTCTACCCCATCTTCTTCAATTTTATTTAACAGTCGGTAAGTTATTCTTACAGCTGGCATTTCAACTGTATTAATAGAATTTATTACTCAAAGGCTTATGCAAGGGCTGAGTTACATTAATGAACTGACTAAGCATTTGAAGTCTCACATGAGGCCAAATATGTTCTGGCTTCATTTTTTGGTAGCAAACTGCTTAATTTTCTTCCTACTCACTCATTACTGCAAAATTGTCCATCTATTGTAGCAATGCCTGCTAGCAATGTTACAGTTAAGAGTCTGTGAGTGTTTCCATTATACAGTCTTATTGTCTGGGTGTTTTATCTATGGACACACACACACACACACACACACACAAAATCACCAGAATTTCAAGGTTTCTTCCCTGGAGCCATCTTTCCCCCCATAAATTAATATAAGTCAAAATGGCTCACCTTTAAATCATAGGCCAAACTGAAATAGATTTCCCAATTACAGATAATTGTTGGGTGCTCTTTCAATACAAATATAGCTTTTTAAAACTAATTAAATTTACAGTTCATTAGTTCATAGTGCACAAATGCTACTTGGGTATTTTTATATTGACACATTTGGTCAAATCCCTTAGTTCTCATTCAGCTCTCATATAGATAAACTTTGAAGTAAATGAAAGTCCTGAATGAATAAAGAAATGATGCATTATCGTTATTTAAAAATGAACTTCTGCACAGGCAACATTTTTCACTTCTTCTTAAAATACCTGCACCCCTATTAAAAATGTAACTACTTTATGACAATTTTTGCCGTTGGCCATCAACCTTTCCATTCATCTATAGTCTTTGCCTTCCCCCCCAATTAGGAATTATATAGTTAGAGTGCCAATAGTATCTTTTGTGATGAGACCAAATGGGTCCATCTCTTCAATTAAAGAACCCAAGCAGAGTTGCGGCTCAGATGCCTCGTTCAACTTCTCAAACACAAGACATTTACTTCTGAGTGAATTAACTCCCCAAAACAGACCGAAAATAATCTTTTTAAACAGTCTATTAAAAGCTCATTATTTTAGGGAAAGTAAAGGAGCTCAGAATAACACCTCATGTAACTTTCTTGTAACTGGATAACAGTTTAGCCAAACAAGGCACATTTCCTGCAATCACAGATTCCAGCTGGCATAACACACATTCTAGCCCTCAGGTATTTGGGTCATTGTATCAAGTTCTTTTCTTCTCTCTTCCTGTTGGAATTGCAGACTTATGAGTCAGTGACAACCTCTCGTTGCTCTTGGTCAATATTCCTAACAGCCTTTGAAGTCTAAGTGTGAGTCATGCCTGCCGTATTAGCTGAAGAATTCTATTTTGTATCAAAATTGTTGTTAAATGTTTATATGGCAGAAATGCCTAGAGGCCGTATTCAAGATTGGGGCCCCACACAAATATATAGGCATGGCCCCTGCCCTATAGAGAATTGTATTTGTGTAAATTAATGTAAAAAAATCAACTCAATACTTCTATGCAATCTTTTTCTTTATTACATTACAAGATCAAAAATGCTTCAAATCAGAAGGACGAACTCACCATCTTGAGGGAGTAATTTTCTCGTTCCTTGGTAGTCTCCAGAAGCGGGGACAATCTGGACTCTATGATCCCCTTGCACTGGGACAGGTAAAATAACTTATTGCTTAACCAGGCACAAGTAGTTAACACAGTGGTGGTTGTGAACTTTGGGGGAAGTGGGATGTGCATATGGGGTCTCCCCACTTTCCCCTCTCTCTCCAGCAGAGGGAAGCCATCACCTCTCCCCCCATCCCTGTCTGTGGCCAACGTGGGGTGATGGGCCACCTGCCCTTCCCTTATTGTGTCCCTGGAAGCTGGTCATGTCAGGGCACAGCCAAAGTATGTGGGACTGATTGGACTTGGCCAGCAGCAGAGCCAGCCTGGTACTGTGTGTTGCAGGGCCGCTGGTGAGGAGAGGCACCCAGGGCAGTATAGAGCTGCCCTATCCTGGGCACATTGCACTTACTTATGGGTTGGCCCTGGTGTCTCCCATAAAGTAGATGGTGTGGGCAGTGAAAAACAAAACAAAACAATTCTTTAGATCCCTCCTCTTCCAGACTTCTGAAGCCGCAGCTCAAGCTGCTGCTGGTCAAGGTCATCATCACCAGTTGCAGCTGGGTTTGGAGCACTGAATTCACCATCCAAGCAACAGGCCACACGGACTTTACAGAGCTCTGACTGTCCTGCATAGACCCTGCTGGTCCCCTCCCTAGGTACCTTTCAGAGTAGGCTAGCGGGGTCTACAGAGGCCAGTTAGAGCTTTGTGCTGTCAATGCAGTCTGTGGCTTGGGTGGTGAACCCAGCTCCTCAAACCCCACTCAAAATTGCTGCAGCTTGCCTCCTATCCGATGTCGACTGTGCAGTCTGTACATGTGCCACAGGGGCGAGAGAAAAACACCCCAGGGCATGTGAATCACAAACACAACAAATCTGTTTCAGCCTGCTATAGATCTGATGTATTCACAATTCATATTTAGACACACACACACACACACACACACACACACACACAGAATCTGAGTGTGCTTTTGCATACTTTGTGGGCAGGATACTCTAACTTGCACTGATTTTTACACATGGCCCTAAAGTCATTTATGCCATGTAGTCAGTTACACCAATACAACCGCCTTGTGCTTTCCTACCTGACCACGTACAAAATGCTGTGATGCCCCTTAAAAAAAACCAGACTGATACTTCTGGATCAAGAACCAGATGTTGGTTTTGTTAGCCACCTGTATGGACTTCCTCAGTCACAGGCAATTGATTCCAAAGCTCCAGTGCTAACTTAAAAAACAGGGTGTGGGGAGGAACTGTCATGCTATTGCTCGTTCAGTTTTAAAGATTTGCAGGTGCTAGTAAATCCACCCACCATCTAACAATTTATAAATATGGAAATAGCATTTTTACATTCACAGTCAAGTATGAATTAGCACACCCTAATATCGATGGCAAGTGAGGCCAAGAAAAATTACCAAAGGTACAGATCATCGCTATTGTGAAATATATTATGCTGCATTATTTCATTCAGTATCAATTTGTAAGTAGAAGCTATCAGTGATAAACTATTCTTTTGTATTATCTATTTGCCCTCACTTTAAATGTATGCAAACTAACTAAATAAATAAAACCCAGTGCCAAACAATCACTCTAGATATGTTCCACAGGCTCTCTCTCTCTCTCTCTCTTTCTGGAAGAACACTTGAAGATAATAATATAAATGAACTACGGGAAAAACATAACTGTTTGTTTATTGGCAAGTCAAAAGTGACTGAGGATATCAATAGCCTACTGACAATGGCCTGCCACAGACCATAACGTAAAAGTAGGCTTGGCAGAATTCTATTTTTGTATAATTTTTGATGGATAATATTGATGTTTATTTTAAAGCATTTCTCTATTTTTATCAATTGAATTTTTCACATGTGCACAAAATTATGGGTTTTAAGCACATTTTTATTTAATTAAATTTTTGCAGTTGCTGGAAGTTATGGCATGGGGTTCATTGAGATTCAAAGAGTTAAAGCTTTATACCCATCAAAACCCAAATTCTGATCACATGTCAAAATAGACACAGTATCCTTAAATCAAACTCAAGTTCTCAAGCAGCATTTGTGTCACTTGGCCGTGTGTAAATTTCTATTTGGAAATTACAGTGGAAATATTGTGTGTGTGTGTGTGTGTGTGTGTGTGTGTGTGTGTGTGTGTGCAGTGAAATCGACATTTACAAATACAAATCTGATCTTTCCAAGCCTATGTAAGTGTCTTTCAAACTACTTACGAGCATGTGCAAGAAAAACGTTCAGGCAGACTTTTATTGTGTCTATGGCTTTTTGCTCAGGAACAGCAAGTCATAGGCACAAGGAAATCTTTTCTAATGATTGTGGTCTGGTGGCAGCCAATCCTTAAAAAAACAAAACAACAAAAACCAACTTGAAGGCTATTCTGTTGGTTGCTGAGAATACCGAGGGTATGTCTACCCTAGAAACTCTACAGCGGCACAGCTGTAGCATAGACACTATAACAATGGAAGAGGTACTTCCATCATTGTAGTAAATCCACCTGTCCAAGAGGTGGTAGCTAGGTCGACAGAAGAATTCTGTTTTCAATCTAATGGTGTCTACATTGGGGCATAAGTCGGCTTAACTGTCTCTCTCAAGGGGTGACTTTGTCACGCCCCTGAGCTATGTAGCTAGGTCAACCTAACTTCGTAGTGTAGACCAGCCCTGATTTAATGCTGTTTAAAAGCTGGTACTAGTACATAATTGTGTTCTTGTTAGTAAGTATTCATAATTGGAGTTGGGAGAGTCCCAGAGCTCAGGCTGCAGCCTGAGCCCAAACGTCTGCACCACAATTAAACAGCCCCTTAGCCTGAGCCCCGCGAGCCTGAGTCAGTGGGCACGGGCCAGCTGCGGGTGTCTAACCTTTAGCATGTAATGTAGATTCAATGCCTACAGTACACCAAAAACAACATCTCCAGCCTAAGGCCTGGTCCACACTAACCCCCCACTTTGAAATAAGATACGCAACTTCAGCTACATGAATAACATAGCTGAAGTCGAAGTACCTTAGTTTGAACTTACCGCAGGTCCAGACGCAGCAGGCAGGCTCCCCTGTCGACTCCGCGTACTCCTCTCGCCGAGCAGGAGTACCGGCGTCGACGGCGAGCACTTCCGGGATTGCTTTATTGCATCTAGACAAGACGCGATAAATTGATCCCAGAAGATCGATTGCTTACCGCCATACCCGGAGGCAAGTATAGACCTACACTAAGTGTTGGTTAGCACACATGGCATTTCCCTTGTCACAGAGCAATGCAAGCCCCTGTTAAAGCCCTTCATATCAAGCATTATCTGCTAGAGAACCACCATGCCTATAACAACCTATGAACAGTGAGAGCCTGACTGATCTCACATCAGTTTGAATTGAAAGCAGTGGCATTAAACTGACATGAGATCAGAATAGGGCTTTAAAAGGCGGATTTCTGCTCAATGGCCAGATTTCAGCTCTCAGCTACAACCTTGTAAATAGTCACATCACTGGCTGCACTGAAGTGATTTCAGACTTATACCAGCATAACTTAGAGCAGAATGTGTCCAAATACCTTTTAGTTCTATTTTGCAATACTTCTTTTGAAGACAGTAAACCTTCATTCAATGAGCAGTGGTATTGGTATCATTCCTCAGTGGATATCTCCCTCATTGTTTCACAATTCACATTCTGGGAAAACCCCTGGAAAATAATGCTATCTATTCATCAATGCAAGTTATTACTCCAAGGCATCCTTAAAATTAATCAGCAATCCTTCCCCCCCAAGAATTAACTTTTATGAACATGAAAAAGTACTACAGCAGGCTCCTTCTTAATTTTCTTGTGTCATTACCAGGACATTAGCAATGAAGAACTGGTTCTGTATGAATTGCTTTTGACATCTCTGAATTAAAGAACTGTTATTCTATGTGAAACAAGTGTGTACTGTTGGATCACTGCAGTGTGGTTTGCATCAGAATCTTGCAGGAATTGATGTAGTTTATCTGAGAATTTTTGCCAAGTTTCTATAGAAGGAGTCTGACACTTAGCTTAACTTTTGCAGAACTTATGATACACTACAAATTGCTGTGCAAGTTCACCACACTTTTCAGATGACTGCAATGCAGAGGTCTTGGATATCATTAATCAGTGGTCCTTGAAATCACCAAACTTTTGCTTAGGGAAATGACCATCCTACAGTTTGTCACACGTACAGATCCCTGAATCAATGTGAAGCATCTTAGTCAGCAGGTGATGCCCAAGAGCCTGCCAGTTAGGGGATGGGGCGGGACTGATTTTCAGTTACTGAGCACCCATTGACTAAACTGGAGTTGTTGGTACTCAGCTCTTCTGAAATATCAAGCTCAAGAACTCTAGGAGAAGAAATTTGGTCTTGTGGTTAATGCACAGGCCTGGCACTCAGGAGATCTGGGTTAAACTCCCAGTTATGCCATAGACTTTCTGCGTGACATTTGGAGAACTCAATCTCCCTGTGCCTCAAATTTCCATCCATTTAATAGAGATAACAAAACTTCCTTTCTCTTACCCTTTGTCTGTCTTGTATATTAGACTGAAAATTAACCAACTTCAAAGTGAGCAGGACCTAGCCCTTAGATTATTTTGGGGTGAGGGGAGAAGCAAGGATTTATTTTTAGCCCTTCATGATGCATCAAAAAGCATGAATAAAATGTAGTTCCCTTATGTCCGAGGTTAGGTTTGTTCTAAAAGCTGTGTATACACCTGGGTGCTAGAGTTCTGGGTAGCACTATTCTCAGTTCCTTCCCTGACTTACCTTGTAGCCTCGAACAGGCCCCTTAACCTCTCTGTGACATATTATTCCTTACAGTAATATAATAAGGATTACCTAGGTAACAAAGGATTATGAGGAGTCATTCATTAAAGAGCTGTGAGGAGTACTATGGTCCCTGTTTTAAAGTGTACTTTGAACTATGACTTTGCAATAATGACATCTTGTTCATCGTATCTGGTCCTTGTAAATATTCAGGGTCATGTCTACTGACTTTAGTGACAAAAGTAAGTTTGCTTTTTATTCCTTTTAGCCCATACATCTAAGAGAGAATGAGCTGTACTGCATTCCATCTTATACTTCAGCAGCAGATTGTATACTGAATTCCAATGACTGATACCTGTGCAAGCCACTGAAAGCAGAAGAGTTGAATGGGTGCTATTGAAGGCATAATCTGAAGTAAAGCTGAACTAATAGTTGAATAATTGATCATTTTTTCAATTTGTTGGCCATATTGAAAAACCAAGAAAGAAAAGTTATTTCAATGCCAGTCTGACCCTTTTGTGGTTCTCATAAAAAGAAAGCCCCAAAAATAAGAAGTTTGGATCAAATAAAAGGTTTAGAATGTGAATTCTAAATGTAATGCTTCTCCATTTGTAAGCATCTAGTCTGCCTGATGGAAGGTTTAATTTGTAATTGCCTGTGCATGCAGAACTAGCCTTTGAAATATACTAGAAACTAGAAAGATACTAGAAAGTTTTTTAATTGCCACAGTAGTATAACAGGGCTACCATAAATCAAATGCAGGCTCCTTCCCCATACCCATTATGCTCTGCCCACCTGTCACCATAAGACCCGCCCCCGGCAGGTATTACTTCTGGAAACAAGATGGACAAATGACCAGAAGCAAAGGGTATCATGTGACCCTCTAAGAACTCCTCCCAGCACCCTCTACCAATCAGGATGGGCCTCAGACATAAAAGGACCACCCCAAGAAGGGATCTGACCAATCGGGGGGAGTTCTGAGGTGGGATGATCTGTCTGAAAGTGGGTCATGTGACCCTTCTAAAAACTACCCCTACTGCCCTCTACCAATTGGAGCACATCACCGCCCCCAGAAGTCCTGGCACTGTGTGGAAGAGGCCATTTTGTTCCAAGTACACATTTAAGAAATCATGGAAATGCTGAGAGGAAAGATGCACTCCTTCACCAACCCCCTGAGAACTTCAGACTTTGTTTTAACTCTGAGGACCTTTGACCACCCATGGAGAAAATACTACATGAGCAACAGTTCCGAGGAAGAGGAGGGACAGCCATGGGGAGCCCTTTGAGCCAGCAGTTGATGGATATGTTGGAACCCAACCCCGAAACCCAAGTGCTCATGAGGAACACTGGCAAGTATGATGGCCTCTTGTCATCCACCCCCCCTAGAGGAGGAAGGCAACTGAGGCTCATGGGAGTCACTGGTGGACAAGGTGAACGGAAAAGATGTTATTCAGGTAAATGAACGATTAAGTAGTGATGGTCAAGGATGGGGTGTAATGGGATTAGGAACTGACCCGGAGTTGCGTAAATCTAAAAACAAGCAGTGGGGACTTACACTCTTTCTTTTCTGAAAAATCTCTCACTGTCTTCCTAGAGGACCCAGAGGCTCTGAACAGCATTGCATCAGACAACAAAGACAAACCGGGCCCGCCTTGTTTTTGCTCAAAGCTGGTAGAAATCATTGACGAGGACAATGAGGTTGACAGCTATAGGAATTTAAGGAGGAGACTTGGTATAGAACTAACTGAACCAGTGCTACATGGTGCATTCTATTGTACGTGTTGCTGTTTATGCTGTCCTTGATCACTGCCTTAGGGAAAAGCTTTTCAAAGATCATGAGGGCTGTGTCATAGACACGCCAGCCCAATGGCACCATAACTGTGTGAGTTGGACTTTGGAGGATATAAACTGCAAGCTCCAGGACCTGTGTGCTAAACTGTGTTTGGAAAACTTATTAAACATGGTTATTGCCATAGGTTATGCTATGCAACATCTGTGCCTAAACTAAGAAAATTTAGCGCAAGGAGTGACCTCGATAAATGCTGTGCAATTTGGTCAAGACCCTGACAGTGTTTTAAAGAAAATGACCAAGCCAGAAGATACCTGCTTACAGCGTTATATTAACCATCTCATCCGCACAAAAAGTTACAGATCCCTGCTTAAGAAAAAGACTATTTGTAAGAAATCTCTAAAAGGATTAAGTTAGAGAATGGTGAGGGACAAACATGCAATATAAAACTTGGTAGCTGCAAATAAAAATATCTATTGAAAAGGGCTTTGTGATTATGTGTTTCTGTTAGAAGGTCTGTGTAGCCCTTAAGTGAGATAAAAGTTTTGATGGAGCATCTTGATTTGTTTGCAAGGAGCTGTATGTATTTTAAATAAAAATAAATAGTTTGTGAGAAACTAGCTCTTGTGTCTTTGTGTAAGAGAGACCCATTGATAGCAAAAAGCTGAAATATGTGTAGTAGAATCTTGTGGGGGGAATAAACCCCAAAAATGTGTTTAAAATAAAAAAAGGCTTCTATATAAAACAGGGATGTTTGAGAGAGGTGTGTTTGAACACACTAGAGCTGACTTACCCTGTTGAGTTGACGGTTTAACCAAACCCCCACTGAATAGCAAGGGTGACTCTACTGAGTCTGTAAGTCTAGATGTGATTAAACGTATTAGTGATCAGTAATTAAGTTTGATGTGTATACACCCACAGTAAGGGAGGGAGGGAAGTGGGTAGGGGTGGTGAGCTCTGATTAATATTAAATGAATTAAAACCTCAAGAGTTCGTAGACACTATTGGACAGCTTAAATATAACCCCAGGAGTTTGTAGAACTCTATTGGACAATTTAAATAAAACCTCAGGAGTTGGTTGAACCTTTTCTAGCAACTCGAAATCATTAAAATAATATATTTACAAAATTAAACAAGGGTCTAAGCCAAAACTGAAATGTTTCAAGGGTTCACAAACCTCCACCATAGTTTTATAGAACAAGCATTTGCTGTAAAAACATTTAAAGGCTATGGGTAGTTGTAGGGTGTTTACTGTGGTTATGATACATCCATTTTATTTCAAAACAAAATTTTAAGCATGAAAGAAACATGTTTAAAAAAAAACAACTAAGACATTGATATCAGTAACATTAAGGATTGTTGTGTATGGTGATTTACTGTTTAATACTGTAAGAAGGCCCTACAGTGCTCTGTTTTTTTCCATTAAAACAGAAAAATGTATTTTAACAAAAAAAAAAAACCCCAAAACAGCGCAGTTGTGCAGACAACTTAATTCCCCCACCCCTCAGATCACAAAAGGGAACTTTGGGGAGCGGTGCCTAATTTCCTTAAGTATCTATTAATTCAGAGTTGTAAATGATCAAATCAACCTGCTAACTACAGACGCTAAAACAAAGGGTTAGGATGGTATAAAAACTTCAGTTTTTTGGAGACTGTCCTCTTTCAACAGAACATAATAGCTGCTGGACTGATATTGTAGAGAGGCCCTGGTAAATTCACAAAGGTAAAATTGTGTATAGATCTTTTCTGGTACACAACAATGGCATCTGTCTGCATGGCTATGTACATAATGCTTGATATGAAGGGCTTTAACAGGGGCTTGCATTGCTCTGTGACAAGGGAAATGCCATGTGTGCTAACCAACACTTAGTGTAGGTCTATACTTGCCTCCGGGTATGGCGGTAAGCAATCGATCTTCTGGGATCAATTTATCGCGTCTTGTCTGCATGGCTATGTACAGGGTTATGTTTTTTGCAGCCTAACACAGTAGCTCTTCTCCCACCAGACAATTATCACAAGCAGAAAAAGATATTAAATCCCCTCTATTCAGTGGCTATTGTATACCACTCACAAAGAAAATATACAGATACAGCATGCTTTACAGGGTGGGGAATTACAGGTAGGCCCCTACTTTCTAGATGGTTACTCCATTGTTGATGGGGTACGTGCAGACTTTGAGTTTAACGGGTGTTTTTCCATGACTGTGTCACCTGTTATTGTGAAAAAGCACAGAACCCTATGACAGGGACAACTTTTGGATTTCTTTATTACAAGACGCAGTTCAAGACTGACTCTCTGAAAAGACTTGGTTATGTAGTGAGGACCTTCTCGGGGCACGAGTGGGAGGTGGTGATAGAAACAGACAGGGTGCTTGCAGATTTCTTAAACAAAGCCCAGCTGCCTCAGTCTCTGGTGCCTAGAGATGCTCTTTTTGCATGGAGGACTAATGCTATCCACCTATATTACAAACCTAACCCTGCTGAAGAAATCCACTACTATGATTTTACCAGCCTGTACCCTTTCATAAACAAAACCAAAGAATACCCTATCGGACACCCCGATATAGTTCATGACAAATTTGGACCCCTTGCAAATTATTTTGGAATTGCAAAAGTTAAAGTGTACACCCTCCTCACAAGGCCTCTTATTCCCGTTGTTACCTGTCAGAGTGGGTGGCAAACGTAACCTGTGCAGAAACCGAGCTGCAGGAGACATGCACCTATACTGATGAGGAGAGGCCCATCCTGGGGACTCAGTGCACAGTGGAAGTGAATTTGGCCATATCGAAGGGGTATGCGGTGGCTAAAATCTATGAAATCTGGCATTTTGAAGAAAAATCTGACAAACTCTTTTCAGAGTACATAAAATTAAACCTCTCTAGAAACAAGAGGCTTCAGGGGATCCCAGCTGGTGCACAGATGAAGAAAAACAATAAATATGGTAACGATTTCTACCGGAAAGAAGGCAGGCATTTATGCCAACACGAGATCACATTGAATCCCGCTAAGTGCCAAATCACTCACCTGTTTTTAAATTCTCTGCGGGGTAAATTTGGCCAAAAAACAAACCTACCCAATACCAGCACTGTGAGAGACCCTGCCGAACTCTTTCAGTACCTGTTTCCCCCTCCCCCCGCCCAATTACGAGGTTTCATCCTGTGAGTTTATTGATGGTAAAACAGCGTGTGTGTCTTGGAAGCATGCAAAAGACCACTACTTGGTCTCTGGTAATACCAATATCTTCATAACCTGTTTCACCATCGCTTATGCCTGGTTAGAACTATACGACCTGCTAGACAGGCTGCAAGAGCGGTGCCTGTACCACAACACTGACTCAGTGATATTTGTGAAAAGGGAGGGTGACTGGAACCCTTCTCTGGGGGATTGTTTAGGGGACCTCACAAGCGAAATCCCACCAGATCAACACATCACTGAGTTTGTGCCAGCTGGCCCGAAGACATACGGGTACAAGCTGTTGAGAGGAAAGGCCTGTATGAAAGTCAAATGGATTACCCTGAATGTAACAAACTGTTAAAAGATCAACTTTGCCAGTTTGAAAGATCTAGTCGTTGATCATTGCGCGGCCCTGGGAGAGAACACCCCAAAAAAAGATAGAGGTGCAGCAGACCTCTATTGTAAGGAACAAAAATCAGTGGAAATCGAGACAAACCCTTAAGAAAATGCAGAAAGTTGTTTACAACAAGAGGGTCCTCGGAGAAGGGTTTAAAATACTGCCCTATGGCTTTTGAAAATGGATACGAGGTGGAAACCCCTCTTTTCTGTAATTCTCGCAGATCCTAGCAACTGCGGGAAAAGTTATTTTATAAAAATAGTGTTGGATAATGCCAAACAAACGTTGTCTGTTATGTCTGGTGTTACAGTTGCTGGCAACCTCTGTATAACTAACTGCTCGGTAAATATCCCTTAATCAATTTTGTGGAGGGGCTGCCCGGTGCTTTTGATGATGGCCATTTGTTTCCTACCAATAAAGTAAACTATGATGATTGTAGATGATCTGATGAACTTGTGAAAGTGATGAAATCGAGAAAGCCTTTACCAAGTACATTTTATCACAGGAACTTGAGCATTCGGTATATAGTTCAAAACGTATTTTGTCGGGGAAAAAAAGAGTTGCACGATTAACCTAAACACGAAGTACATGGTTCTGTTCAAAAACCCCAGTGATAAATTACAAATTGCTATGCTTGCTGGGCAAATGTACCCCAGCAAAGCGCAATTCTTTCTAGAAGCTTTTGAGGATGCTACCAAAAGAGTTATGGCTACCTGGTGGTGGATTTAAATGCTTCCACACCAGAAGTTTATAGACTAAGAACCGGTCTTTTCCCTCCAGACTGGCCAGTGGTTTATACTTGAAAAGAACAGCTGGGTATAAAAAGAGATGAATTATCAGCAGGCCCTTTTTAACAACTGGGGTTGCTGACCGAAAACATGTCTAGCTGCGTGAAGAGAAACCTGGTCCTTTTAAAATTACTTAGCAAATTGTCCCCGCAGCAAAGGAAGGCTATACTGTATTCAGCCTCTGACAATTTAATAGTGGCCATCTCAGAAATAGCACTCAATACCTTGAAAGGAAACGTACCTTTGACACAGAATCAAGTGCGCGGGCTGAAAAAGAGATGCACGCTTAAAAAAAAAGTGTGTAATAAAAGGGTTTCACTTAAAAGAAAGAAGCATCTGGTGAAGCAGCCTGGGGGTTTAATCAGACTTCTGTTAAGTTTTGCTATCCCTCTGATAATTGGGCTTTTGACTAATCGAAAATGGAGTATGAAAAGAAAAAAAAAATGTACTTGATGCCCAGCTGCCAGTTGGAGCAATTAAGGGCTCGCCCTCCAGTGGAGGAAAATATCAGAACGAACACAACTCACTTACTGGATGCTGAAATGAAGTCTGGTCTTCAAAAGGACTGATTTAGCCAAATACAAAAAGGCTAAACTTTACAGCACCATGCTTCAAAGGTACTGAACGTACATGAAGCAGAGTGATGCAGATAAAGGGAATAGCAGTCAGTTTCTACCAGAACAGAGTTCAGTTCCATCTCCTTTTACAATCTTGCAACAAAGGTACAGCAGCCTATTGTTTAAATCCATATAATATATGCCATTCCCTGTTATGTAAAAGTCAATGGGGGCAGCCTCCATAATGGCCGATAGAAGCGGCACCTCAATGTAGATGCTTTTCTCGATGCTAATTTGCATAGGGGCTATTTGGAACAAGTCTAGTTCGGATTTGGTGCACTCTTCAGACCCGCAGTGAACAAAAGCCATGTTGATTAAAATCTCTGTCTTTTACCAGGTAGAGAGAGTGTCCTCTTTTGCCCAGGCTTCCTCTTGGACTTTCACTTATGGCCAGCCCTGTGCATCAAAGCCCTTCTTTTAAAGGGTTTCAAGGGACCCATGCATCATGGGTATGACATATTTCTCTTCCTCTTCCTCCTTTTAATGTACATCAGTCCCGATCCCTCCTGGGCAGCTGGATCCCCCACCTTCTCCAGAACAGTGTGGGAACTATGTTTTGAGCAGCGGTTTTTACGTAGGGTTTAATAATCTCTAGCCCCCTCCTCAAAAGTGGTGTGGCTTTTTGAAGGCGGCTATGGAATATTCCACCCACACCAGCCCCGTACATCACAGGGGCCCCATGTTATCCAGGAAGGGCGTATCCAGCCTGGACTTTGTAATAGTTGCTGTAGACCAGGGGTCCCCAACGCGGTGCCCGTGGGTACCATGGCACCCGTTGGGTCGTCTAAGTGTGCCCACGTACTATCCGGCGGACGAGCATCCGCCGAAATGCCGCCGAGAAGCAGCGTCATCCAGAGGTGTCTATTCCGCTTGTCGACAGCATTCGGTGGATGCTCATCTGCCACCACGGTCCTCCGTGGTTCATCGTCTGGCGCCCACTAGATGAAAAAGATTGAGGACCACTGCTGTAGACTGTGTCGTCGTCGTAATTTTTTAGGGTCATGATAGCACTTTGCTTTTTAGAAACCTCGCTGTCTCAGGGAACGCAGGTGCAGCTTGACGATCACCTCACCGAAGCGAAATGAGACTTATCTGTTCTGATCTGTCTTTATTTCAATGGTGATGGTGTAGATCTGGAGTTTACAGACAGGGAGGTAATGAAGTTTATCGTAGGTGATGGTGACAAACTCATTGTTCCCTCCTCGGACAGGGATGCAGCATAACAGGGGAATGGAAAAGTCCCCCACAAACTTGTGTTCTATGATATCTGTGTATAGATACAAGGAGTTGGAAACCCCCCACCCCTGTAATATCTGCCGAGAAGGGGATTTTTTGGACACTGCACTTGGGGCCCAAATCCAGAATGTTAGCTAGCTCCCCGCCGGTAGAAAACATAAAAGTAAAATCAGCGGATTTAAGTCTAACTTTTCTACCCACAGGGTCATGGTTCATGACCATCTCAGGCAGTCCAGGATGACAAGCCACGGTACTGTTCATATGATCCAGTAATTCGGGTATGGATGAGTAATAACCTCATCATAAGGATGAAACGCCACACGCCATATCTCCAAAGGTGATTTTGAAAGGGGTGTCTTTGCTGATAGTGTTCCAGCCGAGTGGGTATTGTATTTCCACTAATTCCACCTCTCAAGCACCCAGGAGATCCAAGGGCTTAATTAGCCATATTGTAAAGTTTGAGCTGGTGTTCTGGAGGAAAAAACCCCAAGCTAGCATTGTTGGGCAAAGTGATGTAAAACCACCATCGCTTATTTCTCTTTCTCTGCAGGAGGAATCATCTTCGTTCACATCTAAATGTCAGAGTTGAGAAGCTTCCACCCAGCTGTTAGCCTATTGGACCACCCTAACCATTTCACCAGTAGCTGCTTTTTTCTCCTTTCTCCACTAGAACTTTTTCAATCCTGTAAATCCTGTCTCATTTGAGGTTTACTTTTTGTAATTCTTCAAGGTAAAAAGATCCAGTAACTGTTTCACCCTCGTAATCTTTTAATTGGTATACAGGTCTCTAGCCCTTGGTTAGGGTTTCATCCACTATGAATCTCTCATTGGTAAATGTTTGTTCATAACTTTTTTCAAAAGCTCCTTTGGTTTTAGTCTCATGTGGTCACCTTTTTTAAAAGGGGCAACAACCACTTTTGTTTTAAAACCATCTCCTATACCTTCAGAGAATTTGAAGGGTTAACATCAGTGGGTCTGGTACTTATAATTCTGTGAAAGCTCTGGTTATAACTCTTTATAAAGTCAGATAACACATCGATGTAGCGAAAGGTGTTATTTTACAGCCCATATCTCCACATGCTAGTTTTTAAAGTTGAGTTAAATCACTCCACAATCCCTGCTTTGACTTCATTATTAGTAACAAAATGGTGAACGCCATGCCACTAACAATCTGCTTCAAGGTTTGTTTAAAAATTCTTTCCCCAGACCGGTTTGTAATTTTTGACGCACATGACCTTCGCTGAAAATAGCCTTAAAGGCCTTGAATACCTCACCACCCATCTTGTCTTTTAAGCCTAAGGCCAAGGCATATTTGGATAGAACATCGTTCACTGTTAAGATGTACTTAAAACCACTGCTGTGTTTGGAGAACGAGTGCATATCCACCAAATCTGCCTGCCATTGTGCATCTACATCTGAAACAATGGTCTTGTTTCTTTTAAAATGTATTCGAGCAGGTCTGTGTAAAGCGTAAGCATCGTGGCCTGAAAGCCAAGAGGGTTCATCCCAAGGCTCCCAACTTCCCCAGGGGTGTAATATATTTTCTTTACCAGAGCCGTCTGTGTAGACATGACTGTTATTTGTACTGTCTTTTACTAACACAAGTATGGAGGGGACACATTCATATTGACAAATTTAAAGTTTTATTAATTGCCTGGTTTAACACGCCCTTTTACAGCCGCCTGTGAAAATGGACGCCATATCCCCTACCATTAGGGAGTCTGAAATGGTTCATTCTTCCATTTTGTCCTTTTCTGGATTTTCCTCTTGTGATCTGTGTCTCAGACACAAGCAAAAACAGCTGATGCAAGATTGGTAGCCCTGTGGGAGTAAATCTATGTGCAAGTTCTCAAAGGCTTTTAGAAAGGCATCATCAAGCTGTCGAGAGATTTTCAGAAAAGAAACAGTGCAAGCCTCCCACTGCTTGTTTTTAGATTTACTCAACCTCGGGTTGGTTCCTAACTCCATTACACCCCATCCTTGACCGTCATTTCTTAATCGTTCACTTTTCCGTTCACCTTGTCTACTAGTGACTCCCATGAGCGATGGTCACCTTCCTCCATAGTGGGTGGACAATGAGAGTCATCACGCTTGTTGGGCTGCCTCACGAATGCTTGGGTTTCAGGATCAGGTTCTAGCATATCCATCAACTGCTGAGCCAAAGGGCTGCCCATTGCCGCTCCCTCCTCCTCCTCTGAACTATCGCTGATACACCGCTTCCTCCATGGGTGGTTGAAGGCCCTCTGAGCTAAAAAAAAGTCCAGGGGTGGTGAAGGAGTTCATGTTTCCGTTCAGCATTTCCATGATTTCTAAAACACAAGTTCTTGGAACGAAATAGCCTCTTATGCACAGCACTGGAAATTCCAGGGGTGGTGCTGCACTCTGATTGGTAGAGGGCAGTAGGGGGAAGCTCTTAAAGGGGTCACATGACCCTCTTCTGTGCAGGTCACCCACCCTGGAACTCCTCCCGATTGCTCAAATCCGCTCTCAGGGAGGTCCTTTGTGGCTGAAATCCATCCGGATTAGTAGAGGGCAGTGGGTAGAGTTCTTAGAGGGGTCACAACACTCTTTGCTTCCCGTCATGTGTCCATCTTGACCCCAGACAGAATACCCCAGGGGGCGGGTCTTAGGGCGACAGGTGGGGGGATGAGAGGTCGGGGCGGGGCCTACATTTGATTGATGGTAGACCCCTTATACTACTTGTGACACTTATGCACGGGTCAGTATTAGTGTTAGAGATGACAATATGCAGCACTGTATTATGAATATGCAAATGCTTTGAGAGAAAGAAATGCCCTAACAAGAAGTAGCAAAGACGAAGTCCACAAACAAGTTCCTTGTCTTTGTACTGAAGAGGGATGAAAAGTGAGTTACAGCTCTTATCAGACTGTTGATGACATGGTTGGTAAACCCACTGGACCCTGAATCACACCCAGAGATGCTTATCAACATATCTACTGGAATCCAGATAACATCAGATGTACAAGAGTCTACTTAATATAGCAGATTTTGGGGATGAACAAATGGAGAGATCTGAGAGAGGTGTCCTTGATTCTGATGGGACACAGCTTCTCCATCCCAGTCAATAAATCCGGCATCAAAATATTTGCTGACATGGCCAAGAAGATTAAAATTAAGTCTGACAGTGGAGGGACGATCACAGCAGCTATCAGTCCAGAAATTGTTTTCCACATAGACCTGTCCTTAACAAGATGCAGAGATGACGTTTCAATGGCAACTGTTCTTATTAACCAAATACAGACCTGTGACTATGTCCTCGTCCATGTTGATGGAACAACGAGTACAGACACAGCTGAATTAGTACATCACTTTGAAGCTCAAGGTGAAAGCATCCATGAGCTAAGAGAAGCAACAAAGAAACCACAGTGTACATCAGAAATGCAATGGCTGTCATACAAATTATGGAAGAACACAAACCCCACACATTTGACCAATAGGCTGCTGAGCACCTGACACAGATCCTAAAAGGATTTGACAATACTAATTCTGTAATCAAAGTCTTTGAAAGGTATGACAACAGTAACTCTGAAAACTTCAGAGAGTGCCAGACAGGATCTACAGTTGGATGCAACAAATACCAGGTGATTGGTGGATGCCCTGTGCCTCCATAGTAAACATTTCTAAACATTGCCTCCAACAAGAAGTCACTTGTAAAATTTCTCCGTAAATACTTCTGCAACATACTTCCTGCTGAACACACATTCACAGAATGTGACTGTGTCATCCCTATTTGGTAGTGGGAAAAATTCTGTGTTTAATGTTGTCAAAACCAAGGGAGCTTACCACTTCAGAGATCTTGCCAAATTGGGAGAGAGACCGAACAACAAACCACAATTTCTGCAGCAAGGAAGTTGGTGGCAGAACTGTATGACCACAGTGAGAAAGAAAAGGAGACCCACAGGGACCTGAATTGCTTGCATCTCAATCTAGCCATCAAAAAAGGACAAATCATTGGCCAAACTTCCACCACACAAGGACAGTTTTGAAGATCATGTTGGCAAACAAAGATTTGGATGTCTTCGCACATATGTAAATCAGATTTTGGATCACCTTTCCAGTACAGATGGAAAAATGTTAGGGGTTAGGATGAACTACTTCCTGTTTTTGCTAAAAGCCCAATGGTATCTGAGCTTTGGCAAGATGTTATTTGTGTCAGTATTAGTAGGGGTCACAATCAACTGTGTCGGTAGCCAGAACAATCTTCCTTGCACAGAACTGTGCATTTACCAAGGCAACGAAGACTACAGTAACCCAGAGATCATAATGATGAACAAGAAAACGATGCTGACTAGAAATGTCAACCAGTGCTATTACATTTCAATGATAACTGTACAAATTTACTATTAGATTTTTTTTTACCCTTTAGATTGTTGCTGTGATGTTTTGAGGTCATAAAGAAATCCAATTTTATGTCTTGAAATAATACATAGAGCATTAAACCAACAGAAATGAATGCAGATATTTCAAAATGGTCATTTTAATGTGTTCATGGTGTCATTGTTTATCCCCGTTTCTGTGCTAATGGCACCACTTGACAGCTCGACATCATACCTCTTCTTAAAGTAGACATAATAACTTTTCAAATGATGTATGATGTGCCTGTGTGTAGGGAGGGCACTTTAAGTCAAACATGTCTCCCACTCCCCTAAAACCATAACAAAAGGTGATCCTTTCCCACTCACCCACCTTCCTTCATCACAGTCCCCTTTCTTTATTAAAAAGTAATATCTGGGAGGGGAAAGTTTCCCTCAAAACTGTCAGTTTATATATACACAACAAAATAAGTATTTAAGCTTCACGTCATTAGTAACTCTGCGCTTGCTATTCTTCAAAATAAACTAGAG
This sequence comes from Trachemys scripta elegans, assembly GCF_013100865.1. Classification (NCBI taxonomy): domain Eukaryota; kingdom Metazoa; phylum Chordata; order Testudines; family Emydidae; genus Trachemys; species Trachemys scripta. The sequence continues at coordinate 98,126,313 of NC_048303.1, forward strand.
GGTTTTTTTCAGTTTCTCTCTAGTCAAAATACCCCATCTTAAAGGTACAATGCAAAGGGCACTGATTGCTACTGTTGAGACTAAATCTGAGCTGTTATTAGCACAAGACTGTTTTTCCCTGTGTGTAAAATAATCTTTCAGCTAATTTGAAATATAGTACAATATTTTCCTTCCGAAAGGCCCTACCACAACTTCTACTGTCCCACCATTAGTGCCATCTACTAATAGTACTAGGATTGAAGTACTTATGAAAAGTACTTGTCTGAGGATCTTTAATACTTGGTAGCCTTGTTAGAGCAACCTCATAACAGAGGCCCTTCTAATGAGATGTAGACGTGTGTGTGTGTGTGTGTGTGTGTGTGTGTGTGTGTGTGTGTGTGTG